>NC_084612.1:67374443-67381943 GCF_033978795.1 Nerophis ophidion
GTGATACTAAGCTTAAGCAAATAAATGACGTGCATGCAAGATCAATTTTTTTTTTTTACTAATTGGTATGAAATCTGCCAATAAAATAACATTCGTGTTCATTTAAGTTACGCAAGCAGGTTATTTACTTGTTTGTTTAATTCAATTAAAAACTTGTGATTAATCTTTTGATTGCACTACTTTATATCTCTCTTTACACCTGCTTGATTTATTCCTCGGTTGTTTTATGTTTTTTTTCCCCAGTAAAACCTCACATTTGACTGTACAGTTATTATTTGTTACTTTTATTTATTATTTTCGCTTCTTAACACTTGAAACCTAAAATCATCCACAAACAGAAAAACGGAGTTGGGAATGGTTTTTTTTTTCTTGAGTAAAAAAGTATCCATCTTTTAACTTAGAGTGGAAATATAACATGTATAATTCAAATTCTTACTTAAAAAATATTAAATGCTTAATACAATAATACAGTAAATAATTAAGTAAAGCCAGGTGAGAACTCAGTTCTGATTTACCATGTACATAACAAATAAAGGGTCATATTAGAAAATAGATAGATAGATAGATAGATAGATAGATAGATAGATAGATAGATAGATAGATAGATAGATAGATAGATAGATAGATAGATAGATGGATAGATTGATGGAAGGATGAATTTCATGGTTATAACATGAGCCAAAGTAGTTGGGAAAGGGCATGTTCACCACTGTGTTACATCACCTTTTCTTTTAAAAACACTCAATAAACGTTTGGGAACTGAGGAAAGTAATTGTTGAAGCTTTGAAAGTGGAATTCTTTCTCATTCTTGTCTTATGTAGAGCTTTAGTCGTTCAACAGTCCTGGCTTTTGAACTTCACGCCTATAACAATCCGGATGGTTATTTTCCTCTTTGTTCCGGAGGAGACCACATCCACAGTTTCCAGATATAATTTGAAATTTGGACTCGTCAGACCACAGAACACTTTTCCACTTTGCATCAGTCCATCTTAGGTGATCTCGGGCCCAGGGAAGCCTGCGGCGTTCCTTGGTGTTGTTGATAAATGGGTTTGGCTTTGCATAGTAGAGTTTTAACTTCCACTTACAGATGTAGCAACCAACTGAAGTTACTGACAGTGGTTTTATGAAGTGTTCCTGAGCCCATGTGGTGATATCCTTTACACACTGATGTCGGTTTTTGATGCAGTACCGCCTGAGAGATCAAATGTCCGTGATATCATCGCTTACTTGCAGTGATTTCTCCAGATTCTCTGAACCTTTTGATGATTTTACGGACCGTAGATGGTGAAATCCCTAAATTCCTGGCAATAGCTCGTTGAGAAATGTTGTTCTAAAACTGTTCGACAATTTGCTTACAAATTGGTGACCCTCACCCCATCCTTGTTTGTGAATTACTTAGCATTTCATGGAAGCTGCTTTTATACCCAATCATGGCACACACCTGTTCCCAATTAGCCCGCACACCTGTGGCATGTTCCAAATAAGTGTTTGATGAGTTTGTCACGAGTTGCTGGCATCAAATTCTAAATGATTATTTGCCAAAAACAAAACATGGTTATCAGTTTGAACATCAAATATGTTGTCTTTGTAGCATATTCAACTGAATATGGGTTGAAAGTGATTTGCAAATCATTGTATTCCGTTTAAATTTACATCTAACACAATTTCCCAACTCATATGGAAACAGGGATTGTATTTGTGCTCCTGTTGTTGCAGTACTTTTGAAATGAAATGTTATTTCTTGGTGCAACTTCATACAACTAAATTAGTAATTATAATGCTGGAACGGTTTGATATATTTTCCCAGCATTAAGCAGATGAATATTTATGACCAAACCACCATAGAGGGTTCAAAGCACTGTGAATGTTTTTTTTTTTTTGTATTTAATGCAACATATATTAATCAGAGACTACAGTACAGCTAATTATAGTATTACTTTTAATGAGCTATGTTCTCTTCCAAGGGCATGCAGAATCTAATTGTTCCATCCATACTGTACATGTCATACATTTTGAGCTTCTGTCATACGAACAAGACTGTACTGGACTATTTAAATTGAGTTGTCGAAGAAGCAGGCCTGCTTTAAAGTGCTTGAATTAACCTCTGTTGATAGACAATCAAATGCCATTTTTATCTATGGAAACTATCCATCCATGTATTTCCTACTGCTTGTCCCACTTAGGGTCAATGAAAACTCATGTGCTGCATTTAGTCCAAGTGCTTTAATAGGTATGCCATATGTATATGTGTATATATATATATATAGACACCGACCTCTATTTAATAATACAACTCTAACATTTGACAACCAAACAATTAAACAAGGCGACACGGTAAAGAATCTGGGTGTTATCTTCGACCCAACTCTCTCCTTTGAGTCACACATTAAAAGCGTTACTAAAACGGCCTTCTTTCAGCACCGTAATATCGCTAAAATTCGCTCCATTCTGTCCACTAAAGACGCTGAGATCATTATCCATGCGTTTTTTACGTCTCGTCTCGATTACTGTAACGTATTATTTTCGGGTCTCCCCATGTCTAGCATTAAAAGATTACAGTTGGTCCAAAATGCGGCTGCTAGACTTTTGACAAGAACAAGAAAGTTTGATCACATTACGCCTGTACTGGCTCACCTGCACTGGCTTCCTGTGCACTTAAGATGTGACTTTAAGGTTTTACTACTTACGTATAAAATACTACACGGTCTAGCTCCATCCTATCTTGCCGATTGTATTGTACCATATGTCCCGGCAAGAAATCTGCGTTCAAAGGACTCCGGCTTATTAGTGATTCCCAAAGCCCAAAAAAAGTCTGCGGGCTATAGAGCGTTTTCCGTTCGGGCTCCAGTACTCTGGAATGCCCTCCCGGTAACAGTTCGAGATGCCACCTCAGTAGAAGCATTTAAGTCTCACCTTAAAACTCATTTGTATACTCTAGCCTTTAAATAGACTCCCTTTTTAGACCAGTTGATCTGCCGTTTCTTTTCTTTTTCTTCTATGTCCCACTCTCCCTTGTGGAGGGGGTCCGGTCCGATCCGGTGGCCATGTACTGCTTGCCTGTGTATCGGCTGGGGACATCTCTGCGCTGCTGATCCGCCTCCGCTTGGGATGGTTTCCTGCTGGCTCCGCTGTGAACGGGACTCTCGCTGCTGTGTTGGATCCGCTTTGGACTGGACTCTCGCGACTGGTCTTGGATCCATTATGGATTGAACTTTCACAGTATCATGTTAGACCCACTCGACATCCATTGCTTTCCTCCTCTCCAAGGTTCTCATAGTCATCATTGTCACCGATGTCCCACTGGGTGTGAGTTTTCCTTGCCCTTATGTGGGCCTACCGAGGATGTCGTAGTGGTTTGTGCAGCCCTTTGAGACACTAGTGATTTAGGGCTACATAAGTAAACATTGATTGATTGATTGATTCATATACATACATATATATAAATATATATACACATATATATGAATATACATATTTGAGTATATATGAATATATATATACATGTTATTTCATATGTTGACCCAAAGGGGGGGCACTTTTAAAACCGACACACAGTCAATTTGAAAGAGCCCTCATTTTTGGGAGCAAATGTTGATATATTTCACCTCCAGGGATGCAAAATGAGATGTCTAATTTTCATTTTTTTGAAGAGTGCTTGGCAAAACTATGACAAAAGTCACAATTTTACTCCAAAAAAATGTCACTACCTTTACAAGAAGAAAAGAAAAAAATGGCAAAATTGTGATAAAAGTTGGACTTTTATATGACAAATGTCAACCATAAATATATATATATATATGTAAAACAGGTAATAAAAGGTACCGATTGACTATACAACACAATTAATACACTTTTATTAATACAAATTTAATGTTTAGTAGCTGAGATAGGCACCAGCGCCCCCCGGGACCCCAGAGGAAATAAGCGGTATAAAATGGGTGGATGGATGGATGGATACATACAAATAATAATCATATGATAATATATGATTATAATAGTGATGTAGAAATATGTATTACAACTATTACAATTTGACTGTATAATTAAATCTGTCAACATTGATACATAAATAAGTAGTTGCAAGTTTAAGTTTCATTTACTCAGACATTTAAACATTAGACGGATAAAGAAAAAATTAAAAAAAATATTTTTAATATGCATGTAGTCTGAAATGGATTAAGCAGAAGCTAAAGTTTACTACGCCTATCCTAGTTTATTCACAAAACAAAAACAGAATAAAACGACGAATGTCTCATGCATGTAATAATTTTGTTTTCCGTTAATTATAAAAGTAAAAGAAACATAACATATATGAAAAGCTCCATCGTGTTAATTTTACATCCTTAGCATCCATTCTCAACATGTTTTTTATAATTGATTTCTTCAAAATAATTTGAAATTGAATTCAAGTTCACAGTTCTTGGTCCAACTTATTCCATACATTTGCAGTCGTTCTCACGTAAACCAAAAATAATACAATTATTTAATAACTTCCATCCATCCATTTTCTACCGCTTATTCCCTTTTAGGGGTTGCGGGGGGCGCTGGCGCCTATCTCAGCTACAATGGGACGGAAGGCGGGGTACACCCTGGACAAGTCGCCACCTCATTGCAATATTTAATAACTTACGATTTCAATTATTTTCATATTATTTCCTATTATATTACAATAAGGTAATTAATTAGTTATTGTGCAGGTTTAGACAGGCTGTGCTCTAAAGGGTGAGCACAATTACAAGCGCCTTGGTCTGACTATGGTCCGATTTAGCAGTAGTGATATTTGCAATATAATAATTAATGGTATAATTGATTCAAATTAAACATGTCATACACGTTAAAATAAAGAAAATGCAGGTGCAACCTTAATCAAAGAGAAAAACAAGATGACTTATAAAGTCAATATTATTATTTTCAACAACTTGTTTTTTTAAAGGCCTACTGAAACCCACTACTACCGACCACGCAGTCTGATAGTTTATATATCAATGATGGAATATTAACATTGCAACACATGCCAATAAATTGCAATTTTAACTTTCGCGCCGAACTATCCTGCTGAAACGTCGCGGTATGATGACGCGTGCGTGTGACGTCACGCATTGTAGAGGACATTTTGTCCCAGCACCGTTCCCAGCTATAAGTCGTCTTTTTTCATCGCATAATTCCACAGTATTCTGGACATCTGTGTTGCTGAATTTTTGTCATTTGTTCAATGTATAATGGAGACGTCAAAGAAGAAAGCTGTAAGTGGGAAGTGGTGGCGTTTAGCAAAACAAACACAGCCGGTGTTTCATTGTTTACATTCCTGAAATATGACGGTGAAACTTTACTATGGAACAGTGAAGTGAAGTGAATTTATATTTATATAGCGCTTTTCTCTAGTGACTCAACGCGCTTTACAGAGTGAAACCCAATATCTAAGTTACATTTAAACCAGTGTGGGTGGTACTGGGAGCACGTGGTTGAAGTGTCTTGCCCAAGGACACAAGAGCAGTGACTAGGATGGCGAAGGCGGGAATCGAACCTGGAACCCTCAAGTTGCTGGCATGGCCGCTCTACCAACCAAACTATGACCGGTCAAGCGAACACGGTTGGATTGGACCACACACACAAACAAAGTACAGTGTATTATGCAGCGATCATTTCGAAAGATCGTGTTTCGAAGAGGGTCCCTTGCGAAGGGCAGAGATGGGCATCGCCACCACCCGTCGACTGGTGCTGAAGAACGGTGCGGGGCCGACCTTCAGGTTGTACAGGTACGACCATATAATCTCAATAAAACACTAGTAAAACAATAAGCAGATAAGGGATTTTCCAGAACTATCGGGGGGTACTAGGATGACAGGGGATGCAAAACATTAACAGTGCAATACGTTTTCATAACATGGTCACTACTGCCTACTTTGTCTTGTTCTATTCTTATTTTACTGTTATATTGTTATTCCCATTGTTTTTATTCTTTTTGTAATATTTCTCTATTTTGTCTCCTTTTAAACCCCCATTATTTACTTTTTACTTTTTTCTTAAAATTGATCTAAACTCTGTACACTGCTGCTGGAATTTTAATTTTCCTGAAGGAACTCTCAATAAAGTACTATCTATCTATCTATCTATCTACTAAATTTGTCTAATAACATCTGAATCGCTCCCACTGTATAGTCTTTTTTTTTCTTTTTCTAGTCCCTCACTCTCACTTTCCTCATCCATTAATATTTCATCCTCGCTCAAATTAATAGGGAAATCGTCGCTTTCTCGGTCCGAATCGCTCTCCTTGCTGGTGGCCATGTTTTTAACAATGTGAGGATGTGAGGAGCTCCACAACCCGTGACGTCACGCGCACATCGTCTGCTACTTCCGGTACAGGCAAGGCTTTTTTTATCAGCGACCAAAAGTAGCAAACTTTATCGTCGATGTTCTCTACTAAATCCTTTCAGCAAAAATACGGCAATATCGCGAAATGATCAAGTATGACACATAGAATGGACCTGCTATCCCCGTTTAAATAAGAAAATCTCATTTCAGTAGGCCTTTAAGTCCAATATTAGATGCACATGGGATGATGAATTTTTCA
Source organism: Nerophis ophidion (assembly GCF_033978795.1). Lineage (NCBI taxonomy): Eukaryota > Metazoa > Chordata > Actinopteri > Syngnathiformes > Syngnathidae > Nerophis > Nerophis ophidion. Next base: position 67,381,015 of record NC_084612.1, read on the forward strand.
GATAAGTTTTTTGTAGGACCAGTGATGAATGAACCTCATCGATTATGTGTCCGGTCAATCGTAAATACGTTTCAGGCGTAGACATGATGATGCAGATGTTTCGACATTTTGCATCACATGACTGACGAGTCGGAAAAATGCGGACGTTATGATTGAAGAGGACGACTAAATGCTTTGTCTTAAACATCTTCATTGAAGACCTGAGGGTGGCGAGCAGGTAGCAAAGGAGGCCTGGAGATAAAAGAAAAAGCCTGTAATGTAGCGCGACACCAGGCCGACCTACACGTGCAGCAGAGGAAAGTCATGAGGAAAATGTTGCTCTGATAAAAAAAAAAAAAAAGCCATGTTTGCTGTCAAATATTAATGGCCGCCGTGAAAGGCTTTACTCATAGTCTGAATTTATAACGCGTACACAGAAAAGTACTAAATTGCTTTCCCATCTCTTACTTGCTACTAGCGCTGCCACACCCGTTTTGAAAGATTGCTTCACAAGTCACAACAAATACACACACACACACACACAAAAACATCACACAAACACACTTTCTTGTATTTGTTATCTTTTTGAGACCACCGAAAAATGCCTACCTCTTAAGGACCACGCTTTCTAGATATATAAAGATTTGTATTTACAACAATAATAATATATGCACATTATGTAAATATAAAAAAATGTAAGCTTGAAGTTATTTATTTTTTTTGTTTTGTTTGTAATTTGTTTTTAATCTTCATTATTTAATTCAAGTTATGACAGTATGTATTATTTTTTTAATTTGTCCAAAGGGGCCACATTCCAATTTTTTACACACTTATTATTACATATGTTGGCCAGAGGGGGAGCACTTCCAATTTTTACACGCACTTGTTATTTCATATGTTGACCCAATAGGGGAGCACTTTTAAAACCGACGCACAGTCATTTTGAAAAA
>NC_084612.1:67386943-67419443 GCF_033978795.1 Nerophis ophidion
ATCCATCAATTTTCTACCACTTATTCCCTTTTGTGGTTGCAGGGGGCGCTGGCGCCTATCTTAGCTACAATCGGGCGGAAGGCGGTATACACCCTGGACAAGTCACTTCCTCATAGCAGGGCCAACATATATATATATGTATATATATATATATATATATATATATATATATATATATATATATATATATATATATATATATACATATATATATATATATATATATATATATATATATATATATATATATATATATACATATATATATAATAAACAAAGTGCAAAGCCATAGGCTCACTCCAGCTCAGTAAATAACTTAAATTTGGAACACAGCATCATCGTTTTCACAGCTTTTTGGTTGTTAGAGGTAGAGTGTTTGAATGTAGGAGTTCTAAATCTTTTTTAAAGGCACAAAAAACAGGTCGGGTATTGAGAAACTTACATTTATGAATATAAAACTTAGCCAATAGTATAATGATGTTGCAAGGGTAAAATTAATTTTCAAATTTTTTTTCAATACAATGTAAAACCAAATATATATTATTTAATATTTATTATTCTTGTAGTTGCTTAAGAGATATTCCTGGCTCTGAATTTGTTCAATGCTATTTTTATGTTTTTGTGCATTACTTGTTGCCTTCATCATTAAATGAACAGGTTACTCATCAGTTACTCAGTACTTGAGTAGTTTTTTCACAACATACTTTTTACTTTTACTCAAGTAAATATTTGGGTGACTACTCCTTACTTTTACTTGAGTAATACATCTGTAAAGTAACAGTACTTTTTCTTAAGTACAATTTCTGGCTACTCTACCCACCTCTGCTTCATATGTACTGACATGCTAATTTTTATTTTCACACTTTTTTTTTCAAATTCCATTGTATGTTATACTCTGACACCAAAAGATAGCAGCTTAAGTGTCCATATATCGGCATAAGACCCCAATTCAGAAGTGTACTAAATTTTGTAAATAAGAGCTAAAAGGTGCTGTCCACGCATGTGGCCACTAAGGCCTTTCTTTATAATTAAAAATTACCGTATTTTTCGGACTATAAGTCGCATTATTTTCATAGTTTGGCCGGGGGTGCGACTTATACTCAGGAGCGGCTTATGTGTGAAATTATTAACACATTACCATAAAATGTCAAATAATATCATTTAGAGACTAGACGTAGAAGATTTCATGGGATTTAGCAATTAGGAGTGACAGATTGTTTGGTAAACGTATAGCATGTTCTATATCAGGGGTCGGGAACCTTTTTGGCTGAGAGAGCCAAGAAGCCAAATATTTTAAAATGTATTTCTGTAAGAGCCGTAAAATATTTTTTTAACCCTGAACGCAACTAAACGCGTGCATTTTTAAGTAATACTAACATTTCAAGAGTATAATAGGTCTATTATTCTTTGTAATAACATTGTTATTCTGAAGCTAACTGTGGAGGGGGCGTGGCCTGCGGGCCTGCAGCGAAGCGGGGTGTTGCCAGGACCGGCCTCGAAATCAGCGACAGGTGCGTAGACGGCCCACCTGGGCCTTGTTACCTAATCACCTGTCGCTATGTTACAAGCGGGGTTGGTGCTGGAGCCAGAGCGCGAGCGAGAACGAAAGAGAAAAACACAATTGCTGGAAAGCAACTGAGAGACTTATTGAAAAATGAAACAATACTGTAACCCTGAAACAGGGTCTCATGTCGGTTCTTGGTGGTCTGAAGAACCCCCAGGAGGGCAAGCCCCACACTAACCAATAATAAATAAATAACTTCTTACCATCAAAGCAACTTCTTGAACAGGTGCGGTAGAAAAATGGATAAAAAATGCACGAGGATGTTTTATATTTTGAACATCATTCTTAACACTGATTACAAGTGGAATTATTCATTATTTATCGTGTTAAGCAGAGTCAGCTCAAATTTACCTGAGAGCCGGATGCAGTCATCAAAAGAGCCAAATATGTCTGATTAGCACATAAGTCAATAACAACAAAACTCACCTTTTTGATTTCGTCGACTTTATCGTTGGAAATGCATCCGCTTTGAGTGTCGCAGGATATCCACACATCTCTGTCGTAGCATCGCTATCGTCGGTAAAATGTGCAGAACAAACGAGGGACGTTCGCATCTTTTGACACTGGTGCAACTTGAATCCGTCGATTGATATGTGTTTGTTTGGCATTAAATGTGGGTGGAGGGAAAGGCTGGATGCAAATATAGCTACAAATGAGGCATAACGATGCAATATGTACGTACAGCTAGCCTAAATAGCATGTTAGCATCGATTAGCATGCCGTGCTAATCGATGCACACTTCACGTAAGTCAACTTGTTCGTGTTGTTACACCCTCCGACAACACACCGACGAGGCATGATGTCTCCAAGGTACGGGAAAACAGTCGAAAAAATGGAAAATAACAGAGCTGATTTGACTTGGTGTGTGTAATGTGTTTGAGAAAATGGCGGATTGCTTCCCGTTGTAACGTCACGGGTGAAAGGTCATCGCTCCGACAGCAAACAATGTAAAGGCATTTAGATCGCCAAATTCACCCTTTTAGAGTTCGGAAATCGGTTAAAGGGGAACATTATCATCAGACCTATGTAAGCGTCAATATATACCTTGATGGTGCAGAAAAACTCTAAATGGGTGAATTTTGGCGAATTAAACGCCTTTCTGTTTATCGCTCATGTGGTGATGACGTCAAAACGTGACGTCTCCGAGGTAACACAGCCGCCATTTTCATTTTCAACACATTACAAACACCGGGTCTCAGCTCTGTTATTTTCCGTTTTTTCGACTATTTTTTGGAACCTTGGAGACATCATGCCTCGTCGGTGTGTTGTCGGAGGGTGTAACAACACTAACAGGGAGGGATTCAAGTTGCACCACTGGCTCGAAGATGCGAAAGTGTCCGCCGTATGGATAACCTGCCACATCTGGCTCCCGAGCCATAGGTTCCCTACCCCTGTTCTATATGTTATAGTTATTTGAATGACTCTTACCATAATATGTTACGTTAACATACCAGGCACCTTCTCAGTTGTTATTTATGCCTCATATAACGTTCACTTATTCATCCTGTTTTTCACTATTCTTTATTTATTTTAAATTGCCTTTCAAATGTCTATTCTTGGTGTTGGCTTTTATCAAATAAATTTCCCCGAAAAATGCGACTTATACTCCAGTGCGACTTATATAGGTTGTTTTCCTTCTTTATTATGCATTTTCGGCAGGTGCGACTTATACTCCGGAGCGACTTATACTCCGAAAAATACGGTAATCACAAAAAAAAAACGTCATATTTAATCAATCCTTTACCTGAAGTCAACAGCCTGCAAATGAAATAAGAAAATGTTTTCTGAAGCAGACCACTTATAAATTTCTCTTCCAGTGCAGCAGGAGGACAAAGAAAGTGAGATTAAAACCATGCATTTTCCGCCCCGCTTTACATTCAAATGACCTCTGGGGTCAGCTCCTGATAGATACAGTAGAAATATTATACAGTATTTTGTCTACGTCTGTACACAGAGCGCTGCCTTCCCCCCACTATGCCGCTGACCTTTCATATTTAATACATCATGCTGGATAAAGGTCGCTGCTGTCTCGGCTTCTCTCCGCCGGTTTGTTGGTCTGAATTGCAAACGTAAATGTTTCCATTATGCTCGGAGGGGGGGGGGAGGACAAAACAAAACATGCAAATGCAAGCTTCTGCACATAGCACTGTTATGTTTTCATGATGGGAATCCTAGGGCGTGCAGAGCTTGAAATCAGGCTAAGACCCGGTGTGTCACGCAATAAAGGAAAATACAACTTTTTTCTTTTTTTTTTTTTTTGCACCTGCAAATGCAAATGGAGGAAGATTTTTTTTATTTTTTTCCCCCCCTTTTGATGGCATCTTGAAAGCAAGAATTCGCCATAGTGGAAGTCGAAATCAACTTGACTGTTCTCAGGCTTGTAATAGAAGGAAGAGCAGCTCCTGTTGCTATGGAGACCCTCTACCACCTGTCTTATATATTGAACGTACCATACACACATAGCAGACAGGGGTGGTTTAGCTCGGTTGGTAGAGTGGCCGTGCCAGCAACTTGAGGGTTGCAGGTTCGATTCCCGCTTCTGCCAACCTAGTCACTGACGTTGTGTCCTTGGGCAAGACACTTTACCCACCTGCTTCCAGTGCCACCCACACTGGTTTGAATGTAACTTAGATATTGGGTTTCACTATGTAAAGCGCTTTGAGTCACTGGAGAAAAAGCGCTATATAAATATAATTCACTTCACTTCACTTCAGGACAGCTCCACTGCAGACTTTTGCGCTTTTTTTTTTTTTTTTTTTTGTGAACCTTTGAGACATTATGGGACTATTGTAAAAATCCGCCCACAAGTGCAGTGCATGAGATAATTCCACTTGTTTTTTGCAAACTTCTACTATCAGGTACCAGTGTTGTCCCGATACCAATATTTTGAAACCGGGACCAAAATTATTTCAATACTTTTTTTCGATATTTTTCTAAATAAAGTGAACCACAAAAAATTGCATTATTGGCTTTATATTAACAAAAAATCCTACTTTACATTAAACATATATTTTTTAATCGCAAGTTTGTCCTTAAATAGAATGATGATCAAACAAAGGTTCCTAATTTAGTCTGCTGACATATGCAGTAACATATTGTGTCATTTTCCATTCTATTATTTTGTCAAAATCATTAAGGACAAGTGGTAGAAAATGAATTATTAATGTACTTGTTCATTCACTGTTAATGTCTGCTTACTTTCTCTTTTAACATGTTCTATCTACACTTCTGTTAAAATGTAATAATCACCTGTCTTGTCCCGGCTGGTGATTAGATAACAAGGCCCAACTGGGCCATTTACCCTCCTGTCGCTGTCTTCGACGCCGGTCCTTGCACGCCACTAAATAAATTATACATTTTTTTTACAGTTTACTTATAACACAATAATCTCGAGATCAACCTCAGATCTATCCATCAATTATAAGTTTTATTGTTGTTTTATCATTTTAGGCCCTTCTTTAAAAAAAAACACCTCAGTTTTTTATATGGCAAACAAAAAATATGCAACATTTTCCCCCGAACATATCTCAAAGTGGAAAATTTGACGTGTTGTAATAGGTCAATAAATCAAAATGACATTGATTTTGGTTCATTATATTTTTTTTAAAGAAAGAAACAGCCTGCATGGCAGCTTTGTGTTATTAGAGTAAACATTGCGACATTTTCTTGTTACATTTCACCCGTTTGCTCCTTTATATCACTTTTTAAGTTTTAAAAATTTTTCAATCGTATTTGTAAAAAGTGTCGTGGGGCCGTTAAAAAGATTACCTGCGGGCTGCAAATGGCCCCCGGGCCGCACTTTGGACACCCCTGGTGTATTAGAGTCTGCAACTAGTGTTTAGATCCCACTGTACGCAATATATGAAGAGCATGGAAAAAAGCATTTCACTGCGGTGTAGTCTGCATGTGACAAATAAACTTGAACCTTCACTTCCTGTTGTAGGACTCGAGGATGAAAGAGGGTCTCCAGCTAATCTGCTGGAGAGGGTCTCCAGAATTAAACGCCTTTCTGTTTATCGCTCATGTGGTGATGACGTCAAAACGTGACGTCTCCGAGGTAACACAGCCGCTATTTTTATTTTCAACACATTACAAACACCGGGTCTCAGCTCTGTTATTTTCCGTTTTTTCGACTATTTTTTGGAACCTTGGAGACATCATGCCTCGATGGTGTGTTGTCGGAGGGTGTAACAACACTAACAGGGAGGGATTCAAGTTGCACCACTGGCTCGAAGATGCGAAAGTGTCCGCCGTATGGATAACCTGCAGATGCATTTGCAACTATAAAGTCAACGAAATCACAAAGGTGAGTTTTGTTGATGTTGACTTATGTGCTAATCAGACATATTTGTTCGCGGCCTGACTGCTTGCTAATCGATGCTAACATGCTATGCTAATCGACGCTAACACAACACTTCCTGTTCATGAGAACAGGTAAAATGTGCAGAACAAACGAGGGACTTTCGCATCTTTTGACACTGGTGCAACTTGAATCTGTCGATTGGTATGTGTTTGTTTGGCATTAAATGTGGGTGGAGGGAAAGGCTGGATGCAAATATAGCGACAAATGAGGCATAACGATGCAATATGTACATACAGCTAGCCTAAATAGCATGTTAGCATCGATTAGCTGTCAGTCATGCCGTGACCAAATATGTCTGATTAGCACATAACTCAATAACATCAACAAAACTCACCTTTGTGATTTCGTTGACTTTATCGTTGGAAATGCATCCGCTTTGAGTGTCGCAGGATATCCACACATCTCTGTCGTAGCATCGCAATCGTCGGTAAAATGAGCAGAACAAACGAGGGACGTCGCATTTTTTGACACTGGTGCAACTTGAATCCGTCGATTGGTATGTTTGTTTGGCATTAAATGTGGGTGGAGGGAAAGGCTGGATGCAAATATAGCTACAAATGAGGCATAACGATGCAATATGTACGTACAGCTAGCCTAAATAGCATGTTAGCATCGATTAGCATGCCGTGCTAATCGATGCACACTTCACGTAAGTCAACTTGTTCGTGTTGTTACACCCTCCGACAACACACCGATGAGGCATGATGTCTCCAAGGTACGGGAAAACAGTCGAAAAAAATGGAAAATAACAGAGCTGATTTGACTTGGTGTGTGTAATGTGTTTGAGAAAATGGCGGATTGCTTCCCGTTGTAACGTCACGGGTGAAAGGTCATCGCTCCGACAGCAAACAATTTAAAGGTGTTTAGATCGCCAAATTCACCCTTATAGAGTTCGGAAATCGGTTAAAGGGGAACATTATCACCAGACCTATGTAAGCGTCAATATATACCTTGATGGTGCAGAAAAAAGACCATGTATTTTTTCAACCGATTTCCGAACTCTAAATGGGTGAATTTTGGCGAATTAAACGCCTTTCTGTTTATCGCTCATGTGGTGATGACGTCAAAACGTGACGTCTCCGAGGTAACACAGCCGCTATTTTTATTTTCAACACATTACAAACACCGGGTCTCAGCTCTGTTATTTTCCGTTTTTTCGACTATTTTTTGGAACCTTGGAGACATCATGCCTCGATGGTGTGTTGTCGGAGGGTGTAACAACACTAACAGGGAGGGATTCAAGTTGCACCACTGGCTCGAAGATGCGAAAGTGTCCGCCGTATGGATAACCTGCAGATGCATTTGCAACTATAAAGTCAACGAAATCACAAAGGTGAGTTTTGTTGATGTTGACTTATGTGCTAATCAGACATATTTGTTCGCGGCCTGACTGCTTGCTAATCGATGCTAACATGCTACGCTAATCGACGCTAACACAACACTTCCTGTTCATGAGAAAGGACGCAAAAGAAAAAGGTTTTTGTTTATTCTGAAGATTTTGACCACTGATTTGCGATCACAGCCATAGGAGAGTCACCTGGCATCCTTGACCTCATTTTGGTCAGCTGTGAGGCACTGATACGCTGAAATAAGGCAAGTTGGATGAGACGTTTGCCTCAAGCCATTGGCGCCTTACCGCAACTCAAAGCGGTTGCCTAGCAACCAAAAACAACGGCAAGTTTACAGCTGTTTTAAAGTGCTTCCAACATCGCAGAGTGTTATAAGTTGACAGACTAACACCTCAAATTGATCTCTGACGTATTGTAGGAACAACCAAGTTAAACGTGCTGCAAGTTGCTAAAGTAACTGCCGTTTAAGACACAAGAGGCACTGACGTCATCGATCTGCCGCTATGCCAAAAGCTAAAGGGAAGACGGAAAGCCCGAAATCTTCGGTGTCAGCCGACACGGGATACAACTGGGACCAAGATTTGAGACTGGACACAGGACATGATGGGGAACAAGGAGCACTACTAAAAATACTCCATGAATTAAAAGAAGGTTGGATAGAAATGAAAGAAGAAATCAAAAAAATCAAAAAAAGAGCTGAAAAAAAGCAATGGGAGAACACAAACAAGATGTGAAAAGTCTGCAGCAAAATATTGAAAGTCTGCAAACTCAAATCATCACCAGAAAAAAATGAAGTCTCTGATATGTGCCAACAATTGAAGACCTTTCAAGAAGATATGCGCCAACAGATGAAGACCCTTCAAGAAGACAACTACATGCTGTGGAATATCATAGATGAAATGGAGCAGGATAAACGAATGAATGATATCATCGTGACAGGGCATCGAATTAAACCAAGATCCTGTGCGAAGGCTGTGAATAACGTAGGTGAACCAGATGAAATGGATCTTGTCTCGGCAGAACAGCAACTGGTCAACTTTCTGCAATCAAAGGAAATTGAAATCGACATTAATACCATCGAAACATGCATCCCACTGAACAGAAGAGACGACAACGCCACTCCAGTTGTGCTCGTGAAATTCGTAAACACAAAATCTAAAATGGCATCGCTGAGACAGGGAAAGAAGCTGAAGGGAACAAATGTGTACATGAATGAGCATCTCACTAAACGTAACGCTGGAATCGCCAAGAAAGCACGCGACTTGAGAAAGCAGGGAAAAATCCAGGGAACTTGGAGCGCCAACTGTAAAATCTACATCAAGCTGAATGGAGGTCCAGAAGCAAGAGTATCCATCCATCCATCATCTTCCGCTTATCCGAGGTCGGGTCGCGGGGGCAACAGCCTAAGCAGGGAAACCCAGACTTCCCTCTCCCCAGCCACTTCGTCTAGTTCTTCCCGGGGGATCCCGAGGCGTTCCCAGGCCAGCCGGGAGACATAGTCTTCCCAACGTGTCCTGGGTCTTCCCCGTGGCCTCCTACCGGTTGGACGTGCCCTAAACACCTCCCTAGGGAGGCGTTCGGGTGGCATCCTGACCAGATGCCCGAACCACCTCATCTGGCTCCTCTCGATGTGAAGGAGCAGCGGCTTTACTTTGAGTCCCTCCCGGATGGCAGAGCTTCTCACCCTCTCTCTAAGGGAGAGACCCGCCACACGGCGGAGGAAACTCATTTCGGCCGCTTGTACTCGTGATCTTATCCTTTCGGTCATAACCCAAAGCTCATGACCATAAGTGAGGATGGGAACGTAGATTGACCGGTAAATTGAGAGCTTTGCCTTCCGGCTCAGCTCCTTCTTCACCACAACGGATCGGTACAACGTCCGCATTACTGAAGACGCCGCACCGATCCGCCTGTCGATCTCACGATCCACTCTTCCCTCACTCGTGAACAAGACTCCTAGGTACTTGAACTCCTCCACTTGGGGCAGGGTCTCCTCCCCAACCCGGAGATGGCATTCCACCCTTTTCCGGGCGAGAACCATGGACTCGGACTTGGAGGTGCTGATTCTCATTCCGGTCGCTTCACACTCGGCTGCGAACCGATCCAGCGAGAGCTGAAGCAAGAGTAATTGTTGTCAATGACATCAAAGACCTGGACAAATTTTAAGTTTACACAGCTTCCACAACAACGATGATAATGGACTCTGACAGAAAACAAGCACCTAAACTCAACATCAACACTACTACGCTGCAAGGGACGACTAAAAAAGAAGACTTAGATTCAGGACTGCATCCATCTACACTTATAGAGATTATTGAAACGATATCAAAGATTGTTGAGCAAGGAAATATGGAACTACAAAACTTCTGCAACAAAGAGCACAAAAACCAGGATTTGGGAAACGATATAGATCCAGATACAAATTTTTTTTCCCACATTAGTAATAATTGTTTTTATTACACAGATGAATAATACAATAGCATCATTAAAAGTGACAACAAATTGTCAATTATTCATTTTAATAGCAGAAGCTTGTATTAGATTAGATTAGATTAGATTAGATAGTACTTTATTTATTCCGTCAGGAGAGTTCCTTCAGGAAAATTACAATTTTCAGCACAATCCCATTCAAGATCAGACAAACATTAAAGGGAGACAGAACAGGATCGCTGACGGGTCTGCCGGCTTCCAGCGCCCCTTACAAAAAAAGATGAGATACAGGTAAACAAGGGGGGGGGGGAATAGAAGATTAAAATAAAATAAAAAAAATCGGTCTTAGCCTGGGCCCTGGAGAGGGGGTGCAGACTGAGGCCAAGGGAAAAAAACAACAACTCATAGCCATAGTACACACCCCTCTTACATGTGTGTAAGAGGGAAACATCAAACATCAAAGAACACAGAGGACATTAAAGACATTAAAGCAGCAGATACAACCAGACACTTCTACATACAGCTATGAATAAAAAGTAAAAGAAACATATCCACTGCGGTGGCCTCTGCGGTGTTCCACGCCATCGTCCGCTGGGGTGGAGGGAGGATGGCCAGAGACAGGAGCAGACCCAACAAAGCAACCAGGACAGCCGCTTCCACTCTCGGCCAGTGTCCAGTCCGCATGGATGAGCGATGATACGTCCAAGGTGACTGAGGTGTCCGACACCTGCTCACCCAGTCAAGACACCGCGAAGCCTCTCCGTCCCAGCGCTCAGTGCTAGCTCCGCAGCCCTGTCCCCTCATCCGCATCTCCTCCAGTCCCTCCAAAGCGACTCCGGTGTAGCAGAGACCCAGCAGCTGGTCTCCATGGCCAAACTAAAGTATGCAAACTACCACAATATTAAGAACTTTTTGGAACACATCAACGAACCCTTCAAAGTGATCGCCGTCACAGAAACATGGATTGATGATAAAAAAGGAATAGATTTTGATCTGGAAGGATATGAACTAAACTGTATTAACAGAACCAACAAAAATGGAGGAGGAGTAGCTGTGTATGTGATGAAGAACCTGAACTACAAAGTGGTAAAAAAACATGTCATTTGCTATAGATAATATCTTAGAATGTATTACCATTGAAATATGTCAGGAAAATAGCAAAAACATACTCATCAGTTGTATTTACCGATCACCCAAGTCAAGTATAGAAACATTTGAAGAATGGATCAAGGCAACTTACATGGACAATGGTAAAAAAAATAATTTTCTTATGCGGTGACTTTAATATTGACTTATTGAATCCTAACAAGTAAAAGTTTATTGATGACTTCATTGATACAATGTACGGCAGGGGTGCCCACACTTTTTCTGCAGGCGAGCTACTTTTCAATTGACCAACTCGAGGGGATCTACCTCATTTATATATATCATTTATATTTATTTATTTATGAAAGAGACATTTTTGTAAACAAGTTAAATGTGTTTAATGATAATACAAGTATGTGTAACACATATAGATGTCTTTCTTTCACAAAGACAAGAATATAAGTTGGTGTATTACCTGATTCTGATGACTTGCATTGATTGGAATCAGACAGTAATGATGATAACGCCCACATTTTCAAATGGAGGAAAAAAAAAGTTGTCTTTTCTGTACAATACCACATGAAAGTGTTTGGTTTTTGGCATCTAATTCATCCAGCTTCCATACACTTTACAAGAAAAACATTGGCGGCAAATTCCGTAGCTTGCTTGATTGACATTCACGGCACCCGAGGGTCCTGTGAGATGACGCTGGCTGCTGCCAGTTCAGTATTATGAAAAAATGACAGAGAGGAAGGCGAGAAACACTTTTTATTTCAACAGACTTTCGCGCCGTCCCTTCCGTCAAAACTCTAAAGGCCTACTGCACATTTCCTATCTTCACAATAAAAGCCCTGCTTCATGCTGCCTGCGCTAACAAAATAAGAGTCTCGGAAAGCTGACGTGCACAAGTGATGTGCACGCCAGCTTTCTGAGGGATCGCTTGTGCACACCAGTTTTCCGAGACTCTGTATTTAGTTAGCGCAGGCAGCATGAAGCAGGGCTTTTATTGTGAAGATAGGAAATGTGCAGTCGGCCTTTAGAGTTTTGACGGAAGGTACGGCGCGAGAGTCTGTTGAAATAAAAAGTGTTTCTCGCCTTCCTCTCGGTCATATTTTCATAATAATGATCTTGCAGCAGCCAGCGTCATCTCACAAGACCCTCCGGTACCGTGAATGTCATTTAAGTGAAGATTGATGATCACTAATTTTTAGGTCTATTTTTTTTAAAAGCCTGGCTGTAGATCGACTGACACACCGTAATGGGCACCCCTGATGTACGGCATCAGTTTATATCCTAAAATCACAAAGCCAAGCAGAATCACAGGACACTGGGCTACGCTTATTGATAATATTTTTACCAATGATTTTGATAATAACACTACAAGTGGTTTACTAATAACCGACGTTAGTGATCATCTGCCAGTTTTTACAATATATGATGGAAACTGCAAAAAGAACATGGAAGACAAAAGGACATTTCAAAGACCGTGTGATTGATTTCAAAATGGAGCTACAAAAGCAAGATTGGGACAATGTGTACAATGAAAATGAGGTTGATGAAGCATATGAACATTTCTTAAACAAGTTCATAATACTTTATGACAAACATTGTCCATGGAGACAACTCAGTAGTAAACAGAGAAAGAATAATCAACCATGGATGACAAAAGGATTAAAAAATGCTTGTAAGAAGAAGAATACACTACATAGAAAATGTATAGTACAAAGAACTACAGAGGCAGAAGTTAAGTACAAAAAGTATAAAAACAAGTTAACAAACATACTACGATCATGTAGAAAAGAATATTACAGTGAATTATTGGACATAAACAAAAATAATATGAGAGCAACATGGGGCATTCTCAATAGCATTATTAAAAATGGCACTAAGAGGGATTACCCCCAATACTTCTTAGACGGAAATAAACATAATGACAACATAAAGGAAGTAGTTGAAATCTTTAATAACTACTTTGTAAATATTGGCCCAAAATTGAAAAAAAAGGATTCCAGACCCAGTTTCAATTGAGGACTATAACGATACCATAGAGCGAAATCCCAACTCCATGTTCCTCAGTAATGTGACACAGGAGGAAATAGTTAAAATTGTGAAAAAATGTAAATCAAAGACTTCAACTGATTGTAACGGAATCGATATGGAAACGATAAAAAAGGCTATTGATGAGATCTCAGGACCATTAATGTATATTAGTAACCTTTCATTTCAATCAGGTACATTTCCAAACAAAATGAAAATAGCTAAAGTTGCACCAATTTATAAGACTGCAGATAAGGAAGGGACGGCGTGGCGCAGTGGTAGAGTGGCTGTGCGCAACCCGAGCGTCCCTGGTTCAATCCCCACCTAGTACCAACCTCGTCATGTCCGTTGTGTCCTGAGCAAGACACTTCACCCTTGCTCCTGATGGGTGCTGGTTAGCGCCTTGCATGGCAGCTCCCTCCATCAGTGTGTGAATGTGTGTGTGAATGGGTAACTGTGGAAGTAGTGTCAAAGCGCTTTGAGTACCTTGAAGGTAGAAAAGCGCTATACAAGTACAACCCATTTATCATTTATAAACATCTATTTACAAATTATAGACCTGTTTCTTTACTTCCACAATTTGTTCAAAATCATCGAAAAACTGTTCAATAACAGATTAGAGAGTTTCATAAATAAAAATAGAATACTCGAAGAGAACCAATATGGATACAGAGCTAATGTTTCAACTTCAATGGCTTTAATTGAAATCACAGAAGAAATGACCAATGCAACAGATAGTAAAAAAAAGTGCGGCAGCAGTGTTTATGGATCTAACTAAAGCATTTGACACAATTAATCACAATATTTTAATTAAAAAACTATCAATCAATCAATCAATGTTTATTTATATAGCCCCAAATCACAAATGTCTCAAAGGACTGCACAAATCATTACGACTACAACATCCTCGGAAGAACCCACAAATATTTTAATTAAAAAACTAGAACAATATGGCACCTTAAATTGGATAGGAAGTTATCTAACGAACAGGAAACAATACGTGAAGCTAGGCGAACACACTTCCACAATGCTAAATATTTCCTGTGGTGTACCTCAGGGATCAATACTAGGACCTAAATTATTCAATCTCTATATAAATGACATTTGTAAAGTTACAAGAGATTTACAGTTAGTATTATTTGCGGATGATACAACAGCCTTTTGTTCAGGAGAGAACACTCAGAAGATAATACAAATAATAACAGAAGAAATTAAAAAAATGGTTTGACAAAAACAGACTATCATTGAATCTCAGTAAAAGTAAAATAATGCTATTTGGTAACAGAAGAAAAGAAAGTAAAACACAAAATACAAATAGACGGAATAGAAATTGAAAGAGTAAATGAAACCAAATTTCTAGGTATGATGATTGATGATAAATTGAACTGCAAATCTCATGTAAAAAAATATACAACATAAAGTAGCAAGAAATACGTCAATAATGAATAAAGCCAAGTATGTTCTAGACCAAAAATCACTTCATATTCTCTACTGCTCACTAGTGTTACCATATCTGAGTTACTGTGTAGAAATATGGGGAAATAATTACAAAAGTACACTTCATTCACTAACAGTATTACAAAAAAGATCAGTTAGAATAATACATAATGTTGGATATAGTGTGACAATGTGTCACTTCATTTCTGTTAGTTTTTCGTGTTTTTGTATTTACTTCCTGTTCAGTGCCCTTATTTTGTTGTATTTCCTGTTTTATTCTCGGAGCACTGTTTTTCTCTTTTCGCTGATTGGCAGCGGTTCACACCTGCTGTCAATCACACTAGTGTCTATTTATGTTTCACTCGAGCACTCCTCAGTGCTCGATGATAATATTATGTTGAGAACGTTTATCGGCACGACTGCTTTATGTTTGCTTTTGTTATTTTCTTATGAGTATTAAATATTCTTACCTTCACTCTACTCTCCTGGATTCTTGAATACTCGGGGACACACAACTGCAGCCATGCGACATCCCAACATATAGAGAACATACACACCCTTTATTTATTGAATCAAAGATACTGAAATTCCACGACATAGTGGAATTGCAAACAGCTAAGATTATACACAAAGCAAACTATAACCTGCTTCCCAAGAATATACAACAATTCTTCTCAACAAAAGAAGAGAAATATAATCTTAGAGAAAAATGTAATTTAAAACATTTGTATGCACGCACAACACTTAAGACCTTCAGTATATCAGTATGTGGAATTCAATTATGGAATGGATTAAGCAAAGCAATCAAAAAATTTACTAATATGATCCACTTCAAGAAACTCTTCAAACTGGAAGTGTTTACAAAGTACAAAAAAGAAGAACTATGATAAACATTCTGATTTTATTCACCCATTCATTCTCAAAATAATCTGACTTATCTCATCGTATGGAATAAAACTTGCTTCACCAATTATCTTGTTGTATGCTTGCATGTTCGAAATAAACTCAAACTCAACTCAACTCAACTCAACATGCTATTTACCGGCTGTGCTAAAGCAGACATGGCACAGAGAAGTATGGATAACCTGCAGATGCATTTGCAACGATAAAGTCAACTAAATCACAAAGGGGGAAAGTTTTGTTGATGTTGACTGCCAGCTAATCGATGCTAACATGCTACGCTAATCAATGCTAACATGCTATTTACTGGCGGTGCTAAAGCAGACATGGCGCAGAGATGCCTTTGCAACTATATTACGTTTTCTTCCACCCACATTTAATGCGAAAAAAACCACTTACCAATCGACGGATTTAAGTTGCTCCAATGTCACAAGATGCGAAAGTCCTGATCGTTTGGTCCGCACATTTTACCGGCGATGCTAACGCAGCTATTCAGCCATGCTATGAATAGCGTCAATAGCTATTCGCTCAATAGCTTCAGTTTCTTCTTCAATACTTTCATACTCCAACCATCCGTTTCAATACATGCGTAATCTGTTGAATCGCTTAAGTCGCTGAAATCCGAGTCTGAATCAGTTCAGTTCAGTTTATTTTCAGTATAACAAAAACATTCAAACATGGATCACGATTCAAAAATGAATAGCATGACTGAAACAGGCAGAAGCAAAAAAGCTTATATGCCCAACATAACATTTTTTACATTCAATTAAGTTACCTTTTCTAATAATTTTGTAATACAAAAAGAAATATAGTCATTCAGCATTTACATTTAAGTTGCCCTTTAACAAATAATACAAAAATATATACTTACACACATGCACTTTTTTGTAAATAGATAAACATACATACCTTCTAAATACAACATTTAACCAAACAAAGATACATTTCTAGTTCACATAAGTTTTTAAAATACATTGTGACATGTTCTTTTTAAAATTAAATACTGAGTCACTCATTTTTATTTCTTTACCAACGGAATTCCACAAATGAACACCGAGAACAGATAAACATCTACGTTTTGGAAAAATAAACTTAGATTCATCTCTTAGATTGTATTTGCTGGTTTGTAGAGAGAAGTATTTTTGAAGTCCTTCTGGAAGAGTATTTATTTTTGCTTTGAACATTATCTGTGTTATTTTATAATAAACAATATCTTGAAATTTCATAAGTTTTGATTTAACAAATAATGGATGGGTATGGTCATAATATCCTGCTTTGTTTATTAGCCGTACAGCTTTTTTTTGCAGCAAAACTAAATCATTAATTATGGTTTTAAGAGTGGTTCCCCAGAGTTCTACACAGTATGTCATGTATGGAAGTATCAAAGTATAATAAATTGTTAACAAAGAATTGTAATTAAGTAATTCTTTAGTTTTATACAAAACACCAAGTGTTTTTGATATTTTTGTTTTTATATATTTTACATGTTGTCTCCATGATAATTTATAGTCAATTATAACTCCCAAAAACTTAGTATCAAAGACACGCTCAATTTGATCTCCATTTATTTTAATATTTACTTCATTAGATACCTCAGTTTTGGTACCAAATATCATAAATTTAGTTTTAGCAATATTAAGTGATAATTTATTCATATCAAACCAGTTTTTAAGCACTGTCATTTCTTGTTCTATTTTTACCAAAAGTTCATTAAAAACATTTCCAGAACAAAGGATGGTTTTATCCTCAGCAAACATAAAAAAATGTTAAGAAACTTGATGCATCACAAAAATCATTATTGAAAATTATAAATAACGTAGCCCGAGCTAATGTCGCTATATCTTGCTGTGGTATCTGCCATTGTTTGTTTACATTGGCAGCACTGTATGACGTCACAGGGAAATGGATAGTCGCATCGCAAATAGTGAAAATCAAGCACTTTAAAGCTTTTTTTTAGGGATATTCGGGGACCGGTAGAATTTTGAAAAAAACTTCACAAAATACAACAAGCCACTGGGAACTGATTTTTATTGTTTTTAACCCTTGTGAAATTGTGATAATGTTCGCCTTTAAAAAAAACATATGGTCTATTTTCTGCAACATCAAGGTATATATTAGCGCTTACATAGGTCTGGTGATAATGTTCCCCTTTAAAGGGGAACATTATCACATTTTCAAAATGGTTAAAAACAATAAAAATCAGTTCCCAGTGGCTTGTTGTATTTTTTGAAGTTTTTTTCAAAATTTTACCGGTCTCGGAATATCCCTAAATAAAGCTTTAAAGTGCCTTATTTTCGCTCTCTGCGAAGACACTGGCCATTTCCCTGTGACGTCACACAGTGCTGCCAATGTAAACAAACAATGGGAATACCACAGCAAGATATAGCGACATTAGCTCGGATTCAGACTCGGATTTCAGCGACTTAAGCGATTCAACAGATTACGCATGTATTGAAACAGATGGTTGGAGTATGAAAGTATTGAAGAAGAAACTGAAGCCATTGAGCGAATAGCTATTGACGCTATTCATAGCCATAGCATGGCCGAATAGCTGCGTTAGCATCGCCGGTAAAATGTGCGGACCAAACGATCAGGACTTTCGCATCTTTTGACACTGGAGCAACTTAAATCCGCATTAAATGTGGGTGGAAGGAAACGTAATATAGTTGCAAATGCATCTACAGGTTATCCATACATCTCTGTACCATGTCTGCTTTAGCACCACCGGTAAATAGCATGTTAGCATCGATTAGCATAGCATGTTAGCATCGATTAGCTGGCAGTCAACATTAACAAAACTCACCTTTGTGATTTCGTTGACTATCGTTGCAAATGCATCTGCAGGTTATCCATACATCTCTGTGCCATGTCTGTCTTAGCACCGCCGGTCAAATGTGGAGACACTCTGGTACATTCAATGGGGGTCTGGCGGCAGACACTTTGGCATCTTCGGCCGGTGGTGCAACTTGAATCCCTCCCTGTTAGTGTTGTTACACCCTCCGACAACACACCGACGAGGCATGATGTCTCCAAGGTTCCAAAAAATAGTCAAAAAAACGGAAAATAACAGAGCTGAGACGCGGTGTTTGTAATGTGTTGAAAATGAAAATGGCGGGTGTGTTACCTCGGCGACGTCACATTCTGACGTCATCGCTTCCAGCGCGATAAACAGAAAGGCGTTTAATTTGCCAAAATTCACCCTTTTAGAGTTAGGAAATCAGTTAAAAAAATAGATGGTATTTTTTCTGCACCATCAAGGTATATATTGACGCTTACATAGGTCTGGTGATAATGTTCCCCTTTAAAACCGGTCAAAAAGAGCATTTTAGTCCCACAATCTATTCCTTCCCCTCCTTGCCTTGCATTCATCTCAGCGTCCGCAGTAAAAAGTAGAAGGTCGGTCTATGAGAGGACGACGAAGAGGAAGGCGCAATGGCGTGATTGCGACCTTGGCGTATGCACCATGGTGTATTTTTCATACGACGAAATCCAGCTGTTGTGTTTGCCTGTGACTTGAACGACATCGTTCAAGTCACTGCTGTAACACGAGCGACGTCCAATCAAACGTTTTTTATGAATGGGGAATATTGTTGGTGACAACAGAAGTATAGAAGCAGTCGGGAATAGGGTCAGCGGTGGGGCCGGGGTCGGGGGTCTGCATGAATGTCGCTTGTTTGAATAGGCGATTGTGCGACGGAACAAGAGGCAACATGGTGTCATTATGGGAGGTCAACGACTAGGAAAGGTTAGCAAAGGTTCACCACTGAGCGACCGTTTATGCCAGGGGTGTCAAACTCAAATACGGAGTGGGCCAAAATTTAAAACTGAACAAAGCCGCGGGCCAAGGTTGAACAAATTAACCTTTTAATAGGGACCCAAACAAGTTTTGCAATGAATGTTGACCAAGCGAGGCTTAAATAGGGCAGCACGGTGGACCAGGGGTTAGTGCATCTGCCTCACGATACCATGAATTGATTAACGTGGACCCCGACTTAAACAAGTTGAAAAACTTATTCGGGTGTTACCATTTAGTGGTCAATTGTACGGAATATGTACTGTACTGTGCAATCTACTAATAAAAGTATCAATATGTCAATCAAACGAAGGCCCTGAGTAGTCCTGGGTTCAATCCCGGGATCTTTCTGTGTGGAGTTTGCATGTTCTCCCCGTGACCACGTGGGTTCCCCCCGGGGACTCCGGCTTCCTCCCACAGAGCTTATATAACGTAATAGTGCAAAATCAACTTTCAAAAAACAAACGAAAAAACATCAGTGGTATATTAAATAAAATGTAACTTAAAAAAAGAATGCCTCTTTTCTATTTGCAGCCTTCTGAGGTAAATATCAACATTAACTTTTTCCACAGGCTAATATATTTGAAAATAAAATGAAAATGAGGTGGGCGGGGTTTGGTGGTAGCGGAGGGGTGTATATTGTAGCGTTCTGGAAGAGTTAGTGTTGCAAGGGGTTCTGGGTATTCTTCTGTTGTGTTTATGTTGTGTTACAGTGCGGTTGTTCTCCCGAAATGTGTTTTGTCATTCTTGTTTAGTGTGGGTTCACAGTGTGGCGCATATTTGTAACAATGTTAAAGTTGTTTATATGGCCACCCTCAGTGTGACCTGTATGGCTGTTGACCAAGTATGCATGGCATTCGCATATATGTGTGTGAAAGCCGCATATAATATGTGACTTGGCCAACATGCTGTTTATATGGAGGAAAAGAGGATGTGACAACATGTTGTAGAGGACGCTAAAGGCAGTGCCTTCAAGGCACGCTCCCAATATTGTTGTCCGGGTGGAAATCCGGAGAATGGTTGCCCAGGGAGATTTTCCGGAAGGGCACTAAACTTCGGGAGTCTCCCGGGAAAATCGGGAGGGTTGGCAAGTATGAGTATTAGCGGTGAATTTTGTGTTATTGGCAAGCCAGCTCTACTGTTAATTTGATATTGCCTCAAGGGCCATATGAAATTAAATGGCGGGCCAAATATGGCCCGCGGGCCAGAGTTTGACACCATGGTTTATGCCGTAACGCAAGGGTCACCAACCGTTTTGAAACCAAGAGCTACTTCTTGGGTACTGATTAATGCGAAGGGCTACCAATTTGATACACACTTTAAAAAAATTGCTAGAAATAGCCAATTTGCTCCATTTACCTTTAATAAATAAATCTATATATATATAAATGGGTATTTCTGTCTTTCATTCCGTCGTACATTTTTTTTCCTTTTACGGAAGGATTTTTGTAGAGAATGATAAGAAAAAGACTTAATTGAACGGGTTAAAAGAGGAGAAAACACACAAAAAATGAAAATTAAAATTTGAAACATAGTTTATTTTCAATTTCGACTCTTTAAAATTCAAAATTCAACCGAAAAAAATGAAGAGAAAAACAAGCTAATTCGAATCTTTTGAAAAAAATTTAAAAAAGAATTTATGGAACATCATTAGTAATTTTTCCTGATTAAGATTAATTTTAGAATTTTGATGACATGTTTTAAATAGGTTAAAATCCAATCTGCACTTTGTTAGAATATATAACAAATTGGACCAAGCTATTTTTCTAACAAAGACAAATCATTATTTCTTCTAGATTTTCCAGAACAAAAATTTTAAAAGAAATTCAAAAGACTTTGAAATAAGATTTAAATTCGATTCTACAGATTTTCTAGATTTGCCAAAATAAGTTTTTTGAATTTTAATCATAATAAGTTTGAAGAAATATTTCACAAATATTCTTTGTCGAAAAAACGGAAGCTAAAACGAAGAATTAAATTAAAATGTATTTAAACATTTTTTTTTACTTGAACATTGATTTAAATTGTCAGGAAAGAAGAGGATTTAATTTAAAAGGTAAAAAGGTATATGTGTTTAAAAATCCTAAAACAATTTCTACGGTTGTATTTTTTCTCTAAAATTGTCTTTCTGAAAGTTATAAAAAGCAAAGTAAAAAAATTAATGAATTTATTTAAACAAGTGAAGACCAAGTCTTTAAAATATTTTCTTGGATTTTCAAATTCTATTTGAGTTTTGTCTCTCTTAGAATTAAATATGTTGAGCAAAGCGAGACCAGCTTGCTAGTAAATAAATACAATTTAAAAAATAGAGGCAGCTCACTGGTAAGTGCTGCTATTTGGGCTATTTTTAGAACAGGCCAGCAAGCGACTCATCTGTGCACCGCGTTGGTGACCCCTGCCGTAACGTAACATTTGACATAAGTCAGGTGCAAATAGACAGAATCCTTCTATGAATGCCGTCTTACAAACCCAGTGTCCATTTGAGTTGGGAAATTGTGTTAGATGTAAATATAAACGGAATTAAATGATAATTTTCAACCCATATTCAGTTGAATATGCTACAAAGACAACATATTTGATGTTCAATCTGATAAACATTTAGTTTTTTGCAAATAATCATTAACTTTAGAATTTGATGCCAGCAACACGTGACAAAGAAGTTGGGAAAGGTGGCAATAAATACTGATAAAGTTGAGGAATGCTCATCAAACACTTATTTGTAATATAGCCCTTCATGAAAACAACACCAAATAGTAAAAGTAATGGTTCTATAGTACTTTGGCTACAAGTACACAATGGCATGCTGATAATACAAACAATACAATATTGTGCATCTTCTGCTTAATCCACTTTAAATGTCTTCCTCCGCACCGCAGATTATTAGTGCACCCTCTCGTCTGGAACAAACATGCAGAGTTATGCAATTGTTATTTCACGTCACGATAATAAGGCCCCGCGTTTCACGCTGCTTATGGGAAGTGAAGCTGTCAAGGTGCACTTTTGTAACACACACAACTGCACAATTGCGTGTTCAGCCATGACGTGGCGTGTAACACGCTAAAATATTTATCCCCGTTCGCTTAAAACTACATGTCTGAGCTTTTTGCTTGGAGATAAGTCTTATAGGGCAGGAATATACAAACAATGTTCTTTTGAGGGAGTAAAGTGGCAGTGAGAAACAATTTCATGTTGCCCCAATGGGTCATTTTACCAACCCCGTTTCCATATGAGTTGGGAAATTGTGTTAGATGTAAATAAAAACGGATTACAATGATTTACAAATCCTTTTTAACCCATATTCAATTCAATGCACGACAAAGACAAGATATTTGATGTTCAAATTCATAAACTTTATTTATTTTTTTGCAAATAATAATTAACTTAGAATTTCATGGCTGCAACATGTGCCAAATTAGTTGGGAAAGGGCATGTTCACCACTGTGTTACATCACCTTTTCTTTTAACAACACTCAATAAACGTTTGGGAACTGAGAAAACTAATTGTTGAAGTTTTGAAAGTGGACGTTTCTGGATGTTGTTGATAAATGGCTTTCGCTTTGCATAGTAGAGCTTTAACTTGCACTTACAGATGTATTGACGGACTGTATTTTGTGACCGTGGTTTTCTGAAGAATCCTGAGCCCATGTGGTGATATCCTTTAAAGATTGATGTCGGTTTTTGATACAGGGATTGCAAGTCACGGTCATTCAATGTTGGTTTCCGGCCACGCCGCTTACATGAGGTAATTTCTCCAGATTTTCTGAACCTTTTGTTGATATTATGGACTGTAGATGTTGAAATCCCTAAATTTCTTGCAATTGTACTTTGAGAAACGTTGTTCTTAAACTGTTTGACTATTTGCTCACGCAGTTGTGGACAAAGGGGTGTACCTCGCCCCATCCTTTCTTGTGAAAGACTGGAGCATATTTTGGGAAGCTGTTTTTATACCCAATCATGGCACCCACCTGTTCCCAATTAGCCTGCACACCTGTGGGATGTTCCAAATAAGCGTTTGATGAGCATTCCTCAACTTTAACAGTACTTATTTCCACCTTTCCCAACTTCTTTGTCACGTGTTGCTGGCATCAAATTCTAAAGTTAATGATAAAAAAATAGTCTTTGTAGCATATTGAACTGAATATGTATTCTGTTTATATTTACACCTAACACAATTTCCCAACTCATATGGAAATGGGGTTTGTATTCATGCTGAAGTCAGCAAATTCTGGAAGAAATGGAGCCAAAATGCTGGACTTAATGTCTTTATAAGGAACAAATGGCGGCGCACCAAAAGAGCGAAATGTTGCTGTTGGAGATGTGGTCTAGTTGGCTGACCAAAATGCCCTTAGAGCATACTTGCCAACCCTCCTGGATTTTCCGGGAGACTCCCCAAAATCAGCTCCTCTCCCGAAAACCTCCCAGGACAAATTTTCTCCCGAAAATATCCCGAAATTCAGACGGAGCTGGAGGCCACGCCCACTCCAGCTCCATGAGAACCTGACTCAATGTTGTGGCCTTCTTAAACAGGACAATAGTGCCATCTACTGTACATAGAATAGAATTTCTGTTCTGAAGCCCACAGTAAAGAGACGTAACTTCATCACGTCGCCTGGTTATTGACTCCAACCCGATATATTACACCGTCGACGAGCAAAATGAAGAAATACGCTTGCAAGTTCCAGAACGATTGGAAACAAAAATTTCCGTTTATCCAGGAGAGTTCGAAGGAGAAGGGGTATGTTGCCTGTAAATTTTGTAGAACAGACTTCTCCATTCAACACGGTGAACGGATATACTCAGCCATGAACGGTCAGCGAAGCACAAAGCGTCCGCAGCGCAGCATCGTTCACAACCCAGTGTTATGGCCCACCTCGCAAAATGGAGACCTGATGGTGTATCTCATGCTGAGACAAAGATGGCTATGCTGATGGCCGGAAGCAACATCCCGTTCTCATTTGCGGATGTCTACAACAAATCCCTGAAGGATGTTCCTGGATTCGGAGATCGCTCGCCAATACGCAAATGGCAGAACAAAGGTTACTCAAATAGTGAAAGGTAATTGTTGTTGTTGTTTTTTTGGTAACCAGCAAGCACAGTACAGTTAGTAGAACAACTGTGTTTTTATTACTGTGTATTTGATACGTGCCGTCTGAAATTCAACTAGTTATTTTATTTATATATATATATTAAAATAAATATATAGAGCTAGAACTCACTTAAAGTCAAGTATTTCATATATATATATATATATATATATATATATATATATATATATATATATATATATATATATATATATATATATATATATATATGAAATACTCGAGTTGGTGAATTATACGCCACCCCTCTTAACCACGTCTCCCACCCCCCACATCCCGAAATCGGAGGTCTCAAGGTTGGCAAGTAAGCCTTAGAGCAGTGGTCCCCAACCTTTTTGTATCCGCGGACCGGTCAACGCTTAATAATTTGTCCCACGGCCCAGGGGGTGGTGTCCTTTTTTTTTTTTTTTTTTCTTCTTTGTCATGAAAAAGGGACGTTTTTGTCATGAAAATGGGAGTTTTTTGTGGTTGGTGCACTATTTGTAAGTGTATATTGTGTTTTTTATGTTGATTTAATGAAAAAATAAAAAAATATGTATATATATATATTTTTTTTTATAAAAAATTCTTCTGCGGCCCGGTACCAAGCGGGCCACGGCCCGGTACCGGACCGCGGCCCGGTGGTTGGGGACCATTGCCTTAGAGGACAGTACAAGCTGGCCAGAGGATTCGGCGTCAACACTGACAGCAGAGGCATCCTAAGAGATGTGCTCGTCAGGACCTTTCCTATCTATCCTGTCCCCATCTGGAAGAAAACCGACAAGTAGAAACCGACCACAAGAACCAAGAAGCTCAAACACAAAATCCCGTGCACTACCATTCTTAGAGATCTCAGGTCCCTTTGTCATTCTGATTCCAGCTCAAGAACACAGGAGTGAAGGACCTGTGTGACTTCATTGGGTTTAGAAACCATGAGGCCAAGTGGGAGGCGTGGAGTTCAAAACTTTTTGTATCAGTCAAGTGTCAATCCATGCCCTCCATGGTGGGAAAGCCATTGAGGACTACAATTCCCAGAATGCCAAGGGATAATGGCCGCCAAATTACTGATTGAAAGCACCTGAAACGGAACGGAGGTTCAGTCAGACTCATTCACCAAACAAGATCTACTCTACACGTTTCTCCAAACACGCCAAAGGTCGGTGAATATGCTTGTTCATTTGATGACCATCGAAATGCTAACTTAAATGTGCTTAACTTGTACTTGCAAGCTTCTTAATTTGCTTGCTCAAATATCTTAATTTGTATGTTTAAATTGCTGGGTTCGAGTCGAACCACTGCATTACTTGCGTTCTAGTTTGAGCATTGATTGCATACTGTGTTTGACTGACTTTGAAGCACACACAAATGTGTGTCAGGTTCAAACACTGATGACATATGTTAATCAGACAAGAAGCAAGGAACCAAGCAGAGAGAGAGTTCAATTTAGCTCATGAGGAGAACGCATGGCGCTGAACACTTAGTCACAGTCTCGCCCTTCGCTCTAAGATTGAGCTCCCGTGTCCCTCTTTTTATTCAGAGTTCCATAGTCAACATCACTGAGGCCGCCTCTAAAAGGAGTGGTCACACAAAAATGGAGACAGATTTAAAAAACGTTTTTAAGGTGAGATATGTTGTGATAAACAATTATTAAAATACTAAATTACACCCTTCACTCGAGAGGTGAATTTATTGTGTGTTTTTTTTGGGGTGGGTAACATGAGTCAAAGTAAACAGGAAGTAGTTGAGCAGGTGCAATTGGAGATGAGTCAGTAATAACGAGCGTCATTGACCGTGCTAAAAAACGTGTGTGTGTGTTTGTGTGTGTGTTCCTAATTGAATGCTTTTTGCTTTCATAATAACAACATTAATATAGGACTTTGCTTTTGACTTTTTCTTTGTTTATATATTCCTATTAGCTCAATCAGGACAACCCATTCCCTTCTTCCTCTTTAACATGTCCGACCTAAATGAAAAGCACTTCAGCCCAGTCGGTGCACAATTTTTGTTATGTTCTTCAACGGAGCGCTTGTGTTATTTGGACTCACAACTTGGATGGCATGGAAAAAAACGCAACTGGGAGACAACATGAACTTAAAGTGTTGTGCGGGAATTAAATAAATGTAAACAATATTAGATGTTTTTTGTTTTTTAAGGAGGTTCCATATAATCCAGGAGTGTCTAGTGCAGTTTAGATAAGGGGCCAAATGAAGGAAAAATCTACTCCCAAGTGGGCCGGACTGGTGAAATCATGGCACGATAACTTAAAAATAAAGACAACTTCAGATTGTTTTCTCTTTTTTAAAAATAGAACAAGCACATTCTGAAAATACACAAATCATAATGTTATATATATGTATGTATGTGTGTGTGTTTTATCATTTAAAAAAAACAACAACAAAAAACAAATAGCAGCATGACAACATAAAAGTGCAGTAAATGAGTGTCTCCATGGTGGAAGCCACATAGTACACTCATTTAAAAAACTCGGTCTTATCAATTGTTTACGCAGTCTTAGGTGATCTACAAACCCCGTTTCCATATGAGTTGGGAAATTGTGTTAGATGTAAATATAAACGGAATACAATGATCATTTTCAACCCATATTCAGTTGAATATGCTACAAAGACAACATATTTGATGTTCAAACTGATAAACATTTTTTGTTGTTGCAAATCATTAACTTTAGAATTTGATGCCAGCAACACATGACAAAGAAGTTGGGACAGGTGGCAATAAATACTGATGAAGTTGAGGAATGCTCATCAAACACTTATATGGAAGATCCCACAGGTGTGCAGGCTAATTGGGAACAGGTGGGTGCCACGATTGGGTATAAAAGCAGCTTCCATGAAATGCTAAGTAATTCACAAACAAGGATGGGGCGAGGGTCACCAATTTGTAAGCAAATTGTCGAACAGTTTTAGAACAACATTTCTCAATGAGCTATTGAAAGGAATTTAGGGATTTTACCATCTACGGTCCGTAAAATCATCAAAAAGTTCAGAGAATCTGGAGAAATCACTGCAAGTAAGCGATGATATTACGGATCTTTGATCCCTCAAGCGGTACTGCATTAAAAACGGACATCAGTCTGTAAAGGATATCATCACATGGGCTCAGGAACACTTCATAAAACCACTGTCAGTAACTACAGTTGGTCGCTACATCTGTAAGTGCAAGTTAAAACTCTACTATGCAAAGCCAAACCCATTTATCAACAATATCCTAAAACGCCGCCGGCTTCGCTGGGCCCGAGCTCACCTAAGATGGACTGATGCAAAGTGAAAAGGTGTTCTGTGATCTGACGAGTCCACATTTCGAATTATTTTGGAAACAGAGGACGTGGTGTCCTCCGGAACAAAGAGGAAAATAACCATTCAGATTATTATAGGCGCAAAGTTTAAAAGCCAGCATCTGTGATGGTATGGGGGTGTATTAGTGCCCAAGGTTTGGGTAACTTACACATCTGTGAAGGCACCATTAATGCTGAATGGTCCATACAGGTTTTGGAGCAACATATGTTGTCATCCAAGCAACGTTATCATGGACGCCCCTGCTTATTTCAGCAAGACAAGTGTTAGAACAGCGTGGCTTCATTAAAAAAAGAGGGCGAGTACTTTCCTGGCCCGCCTGCAGTCCAGACCTGTCTCCCATCGAAAATGTGTGGCGCATTATGAAGCTTAAAATACGACAACGGAGACTGTTGAACGACTGAAGCTCTACATAAAACAAGAATGGGAAAGAATTCCACTTTCAAAGCTTCAACAATTAGTTTCCTCAGTTCCCAAACGTTTATTGAGTGTTGTTAAAATAAAAGGTGATGTAACACAGTGGTGAACATGCCCTTTCCCAACTACGTTGGCACGTGTTGCAGCCATGAAATTCTAAGTTAATTATTATTTGCATAAAAAAAAAAAAATTATGAGTTTGAACATCAAATATCTTGTCTTTGTAGTGCATTCAATTGAATATTGGTTGAAAATTATTTGCAAACCATTGTATTCCGTTTATATTTACATCTAACACAATTTCCCAACTTACATGGAAACGGGGTTTGTATATGTGTGTGTGTGTGTATATATATATATAAATATATATATATATATATATAGATATATGTGTGTGTATGTATGTTATGATTTAAAAAAATAAAGAAAAACACACAAGTAGCAGCATGATAACATAAAAGTGCAGTAAATGAGTGTCTTCATGGTGAATGCCACATAGTACACTCATTTTAAAAACTCAGTCTTAAAATTGTTCACGCAGTCTTAGGTGATCTACAAAGACTGCGACCCGCCCTCTAATAGTACACGCTAATGTATAGGTCGCACACTTTTAGCGTGTGGTATTTTTATCTTAGTAGATTATATCACTTGTAAGTTATTCATTAAAAAAAAGTGAGTTTTTAATGACGTTCAAACATTAATACAGTTTGCGTTCATGAGTACCAAACATGATAAGTCTAATATCTGCCTTACTTGTTTATTAAAAAATAAATAAATAAATCTCCCTCTTCATAGACAAAACACTGCCTCAGCATAGGACAAATTTAAAAATCAAAAAAAGCAAGTTTTGTCAAAAACCTCAAAATAAAGCCGAGTCTGAAGCTCTCCTGTTATACAAAATGTAATGTTTGAATGATCTTCTAACAGTAATGTGTCTCCATAAACACCCACACTTCTTTACTTCACTTTTAAGGCGAGGTCTCTGTTACAAAAATAAAAAAAAGAAGCAGGCTTCACTATCCGTGTATTATCGGTATTAACTTTTAAAAATGATCCTCTTGCAGTAACTTGTCTCTGCAGCCTGTTTATAAACACACACACACACACACACATATTTACTCCACTTTTGAGACAAAAAAAAAAAATTAATAGAAAAAAATAGGTTTTGCTACACATCTTAAAATAAAGCCCAAAGCCCAGCCAACTATCTGTTAATTGTTTTTTTTTCCTCAGTGAATATGCTAACCTATCATGATGTTGCTGTTAAAATACGAGTACGATGTTAGCCATGCTTGCCAAACCTCCCGGGACAAATTTTGTCCCGAAAATCTCCCGAAATTCAGGCGGAGCTGGAGGCCACGCCCCCTCCAGCTCCATGCGGACCCGAGTGACATGTCGACAGCCTGTTTTCACGTCCGCTTTCCCATGATATAAACAGAGTGCCTGCCCAATGACGTTATAACTGTAGAATGATCGAGGGTGAGTTCTTGGTTTCTAATGCTGGTTTATTGTTAGGCAGTCTCATTAACGTCCTCCCAGCACGGTAACAACACACAACAACAGCGGTCACGTTTTCGTCTAGCGCAAAGCAGTTCCTCGGCCGTAAACAGCAATGTTGTGACACTCTTAAACAGGACAATACTGCCATCTACTGTGCATGCATATGGGACGATAACATCTACGGCTTTTAGAGCAGTGGTGCTCAACCTTTTTTCGGTGATGTACCCCCTTTGAACATTTTTTTTAACTCAAGTACCCCCTAATCAGAGCAAAGCATTTTTGGTTGAAAAAAAAAACGATAAAGAAGTAAAATACAGCACTATGTCTGTTGTGATCCACTTCCCGGATCACATTCTTATTTTGGTTTTTGAGTCCTTTTGTGTTTTTTTGATTGTTTTGGACTCTTCCAGTTCCAAGTCGTGCACTTCCCTGTTTGTCCCGTTACCATGGTTTCGTATTAGTTCCACCTGCTACTTGTTTTTGACGCGCACCTGTGGTAATTTATGACTTCCCTATTTAAGCCTGCCTTCTCCCTTTGTTCAGTCTGGATCTTTTGTTTGCGGTAAGCAACTTTAATGTGGGTATCTTCCAATGTCTAGTTCTTGTGCTAAGTTCCACCTTAGCTTCCCGTACGCTCGGCACGCGCTTTTCTTTGATCATTTTGTCCTCTTTGTACCAGTGTAATCATTATTTTTTATAAATAAATCAAACTCTTACCTGCCATTCTCGTCCGATCTGGTCCTCTTGCATCTTGGGGTGACAAAACGCGCATCTCTATGCGTGCACTGATTTATTAAATTGTATAACAGTGCAAAATATTGCTCATTTGTAGTGGTCTTTCTTGAACTATTTGGAAAAAAAAGATATAAAAATAACTAAAAACTTGTTGAAAAATAAACAAGTGATTCAATTATAAATGAAGATTTCTACACGTACTGCGATGAGGTGGCGACTTGTCCAGGGTGTACCCCGCCTTTCGCCTGATTGTAGCTGAGATAGGCACCAACCCCCCCCCCCCCCCCACGACCCCAAAGGGAATAAGCGGTAGAAAATGGATGGATGGATCTCACCTTAAAACTCATTTGTATACTCTAGCCTTTAAATAGACTCCCTTTTTAGACCAGTTGATCTGCCGTTTCTTTTCTTTTTCTTCTATGTCCCACTCTCCTTTGTGGAGGGAGTCCGGTCCGATCTGGTGGCCATGTACTGCTCGCCTGTGTATCGGCTGGGGACATCTCTGCGCTGCTGATCCGCCTCCGCTTGGGATGGTTTCCTGCTGGCTCCGCTGTGAACGGGACTCTCGCTGCTGTGTTGGATCCGCTTTGGACTGGACTCTCGCGACTGTGTTGGATCCATTATGGATTGAACTTTCACAGTATCATGTTAGACCCGCTCGACATCCATTGCTTTCCTCCTCTCCAAGGTTCTCATAGTCATCATTGTCACCGACGTCCCACTGGGTCATTATTGTCACCGATGTCCCACTGGGTGTGAGTTTTCCTTGCCCTTATGTGGGCCTACCGAGGATGTCGTAGTGGTTTGTGCAGCCCTTTGAGACACTAGTGATTTAGGGCTATATAAGTAAACATTGATTGATTGATAAATATACTCATCCCCTCTTAACCACGCCCCCAACCACCCGAAATCGTAGGTCTCAAGGTTGGCAAGTATGATGTTAGCATTGTAGCTAACGTCCATCCATCTATTTTCTACCGCTTGTCCCTTTTGGGGTAGCTATGCTAATGTTGCTAACGGTAGCATTTTTACATTTTTGTTTTTGATATATGACATCTATTATGCTGGACACGTGTAGAGTTCCAGTGTTGATGTAAAAAGTGGAGAAAGTACAGAATAATGCGATGTTGTGTGATTTGTAATTGCCAACCTGACCCATGTTGTGTACAGCGGCAACAAATGTACACGGAAAAAAAAAAAAGTGTCTGCTTGAAAAGAGCTTCCCTCCTGCACACAAGGAAAACCGTTTTGGCCATCAGAGTGTTATTTTCCTTCTTGAAGCTCATGCTTGGACATTGTTCTGCACTTACATCCTGTTGTGTCCACCACTCTGTGTGTTTGGGGAAGAGTGTGTGTAACCTTTTTATCAGGCTAGAAAGTATGTTTGCCAGCTTTGGTGCAGCTTTTTTTAAGTTAAAATGATTCCATTTTGCCTTATAAGTGTGTAAAAAAAATGGTTATGGTATCTTTTTTTTTTTTTGGAACATGCATATGTTTTTTATAATCAAATAACTTGCAACTTCTCATTTTCTCTTTACATGTCCGAAAAGGAGTAGGAAGAAACAAGGTATACAAATGAAAACATATATTGATATATATGATGTTTATTAATTACAGCAATGAACAAATTAACACAGTCTGGTTGTTGAGTTGAGTTTAAAGGGGAACATTATCACAATTTCTGAAGGGTTAAAACCCATAAAAATCAGTTTCCAGTGGCTTATTTTATTTTTCGAAGTTTTTCTCAAAGTTTTAACTAGTAAATTGTATAACAGTGCAAAAATTTTAACTGGTAACCGAATATATTCGGCCGAATATGGCAAAAAAAAGCCACACATTCGGCCTTCGGTGGAATGAGTTAAAAACAAGGCCGAATAGTGGCGTGTGACGCAATTTTTTGACGCTGTGACGCAATCAACCAACGTGAAGTGACGCGGTGGCGTTGGGATATGTTGTGTACCTGTATAAGTGTATGAGGTTACAAGCACACACTTATTGAGATTTAGTGGGGCCTCTGTTTACATTATTAGCCTGTTGTGTAGTCTACCTGTATAAGTGTAAGAGGTTACAAGCACACACTTAATTGAGATTTACTTGAGCCTTCTGTTTACATTATTAGCATATCTACTGTGGCTAAGCAGACTTTTGCCAAAAGGACAATAATTTTTTTGGGGAATGCATGTTTTGTTTGAAGGCCTAATATAAATGAAAAACTTTGTGCTTTTTTTGAAAAGCAAAGGCTACTGGAATATTGAAAAAAAATCAATATTCAATAAAAAAATACTTTATTTGAAAAACATGTCTAAATATTTATTCTAGGCTATTTATGCAATATTAAAAAAATTGGGAAAAACTGCATTCATTATTATTCGGTATTCGGCCTTCGGCCAAGCGTTTAAATTTTATTCGGCTTCAGCTTCGGCCACAAATTTTCATTTCGGTGCATCCCTAATTTTAACCCATCACGCAATATCCCGAAAAACGGCTTCAAAGTGCC
>NC_084612.1:67426943-67431943 GCF_033978795.1 Nerophis ophidion
TAAAATTCAAAAAAAATATTCTGGCAAATCTAGAAAATCTGTAGAATCAAATTTATATCTTATTTCAAAGTCTTTAGAATTTCTTTTAAAATTTTTGTTCTGGAAAATCTAGAAGAAATAAGGATTTGTATTTGTTAGAAGTATAGCTTAGTCCAGTTTGTTATATATTCTAACAAAGTGCAGATTGTATTTTAACCTATTTAAAATATGCCATCAAAATTCTAAAATAAATCTTAATCAGGAAAAATTACTAATGATGTTCCATAAATTCTTTTTTTAATTTTTTTCAAAAAGTTTCGAATTAGCTAGTTTTTCTCTTCATTTTTTTCGGTAGAATTTTAAATTTTAAAGAGTCAAAATTGAAGATAAACTATGTTTCAAAATTATTTTTTTTTTGTGTGTTTTCTCCTCTTTTAAACCGTTCAATTAAGTGGTCTTTTCATAATTTATTCTCTACAAAAAACCTTACGTAAAACAAAAGAAAAAAGTAAGACGGAATGACAGACAAACTCCCATTTTTTTAATATATATATAGATTTATTTATTAAAGGTAAATTGAGCAAATTGGCTATTTCTGGCAAATTATTTAAGTGGGTATCAAACTGGTAGCCCTTCGCTTTAATCAGTACCCAAGAAGTAGCTCTTGGTTTCAAAAAGGTTGCTGACCCCTGCTGTAGACAGAAAAGGGAGAACGAACGCATTTTGGCTTAAAAACTAACTATAAAGGTAAAGTTATAACACTGAAACGCCCTCAAGAAGAGAGGCTTTAAGACTTTAGTTCATAAAGTCCAGTCCAATGTTTTAGCTGCTTCTAAACCACTAATCCTCGCTACAAGTATCATTATCACTGCAGGACGAGGAATAGCTAAACATGCTTTACGACACACCGCAGCTAATGACGCCGATCATTGGATATTGAGTGAATCTACGCCTGACATCAGCTGTAATGATACCAAGTACAGGAGCATATCGATATCTTTTAGCATCACAAAAACTTTTTTTCGTTTTTTAAAAATGTATATTATGTTTATAAACTCAGGAAATATGTCCCTGGACACATGAGGACTTTGACCAATGTATGATCCTGTAACGACTTGGTATCGGATTGATACCCAAATTCGCCGTATCATCCAAAACTAATGTAAAGTGTCAAACAACAGAAGAATAAGTGATTATTACATTTTAACAGAAGTGTAGATAGAACATGTTAAAAAGAGAAAATAACCAGATATTAACAGTAAATGAACAAGTAGATTAATAATCATTTTTACAGCTTGTCCCTCACAATGTTGACAACATAATAGAATGAATATGTCAGCAGACTAATTAGGAGCCTTTGTTTGCTTACTTACTACTAAAAGTTGTCCAGTATGTTCACTATTTTATTTATTAAGGACAAATTTGCAATAAAAAAACATATTTTTAATGTACCCGAATATTTTTGGTTAAAACAAAGCCAACAATACTATTTTTTGTGGCTTTATTTACAAAAGTATCGAAATACATTTTGGTACCGGTACCAGTACCAAAATATTGGTATAAGGACAACCCTAGTCTGGATACAGGTGCAGTTATGAAAATGTATTTTCAGCTGTTAAGGCAGAGTTGGGGACCATTTTTTTATATTCCACCAGGGGCCCCGCCTAATTTATGTTGTAATTATATTTTATGACCTATGCCGGGCTTTAATTGGAAGCAGGCGATCATAAGAACAAGCTGTCATGTCTGAAATGTAAATACTCATTTTATGCATCGCAACTTAATTTTTTAATTTATAAGCTTTAAATATGTTTTGGAGTGCATGGAAAAAGTGCAAACAAAAATGTGGCTACAACAGAACCAATATTGATGGCTGTTGTACCTCGGTTCTTGTAAGATTAATAAGTAGATTAAAAAGATTTAGCCGGGGAATGAAAGCCGACTGGATGTAAAGTACTGTAATTGTGTGTGTGTGTGTGTGTGTGTGTGTGTGTGTGTGAATGTTATTTATAATATATGTATATATATATTTACAAACCCTGTTTCCATATGAGTTGGGAAATTGGGTTAGATGTAAATATAAACGGAATACAATGATTTTTAAATCATTTTCAACCCATATTCAGTTGAATATGCTACATAGACAACATATTTGATGTTCAAACTGATAAACATTTTTTTTTTTTTTTGCAAATAATTATCTTTAGAATTTGATGCCAGCAACACGTGACAAAGAAGTTGGTAAAGGTGGCAATAAATACTGATTAAGTTGAGGAATGCTCATCAAACACTTATTTGGAACATCCCACAGGTGTGCAGGCTAATTGGGAACAGGTGGGTGCCATGATCGGGTATAAAAGCAGCTTCCATGAAATGCTAAGTAATTCACAAACAAGGATGGGGCGAGGGTCACCAATTTGTCAGCAAATTGTCGAACAGTTTTAGAACAACATTTCTCAACGAGCTATTGCAAGGAATTTAGGGATTTTACCATCTGCGGTCCGTAAAATCATCAAAAGGTTCAGAGAATCTGGAGAAATCACTGCACGTAAGCGATGATATTACGGACCTTTGATCCCTCAGGCGGTACTGCATCAAATATTAACATCAGTGTGTAAAGGATATCACCACGTGGGCTCAGGAACACTTCATAAAACCACTGTCAGTAACTACAGTTGGTCGCTACATCTGTAAGTGCAAGTTAAAACTCTACTATGCAAAGCCAAACCCATTTATCAACAATATCCTGAAACGGCGCCGACTTCTCTGGGCCCGAGCTCACCTAAGATGGACTGATGTAAAGTGGAAAGGTGTTCTGTGGTCTGACGAGTCCACATTTCAAATTATATTTGGAAACTGTGGGTGTGGTGTCCTCCAGAACAAAGAGGAAAATAACCATCTGGATTGTTATAGGCGCAAAGTTCAAAAGCCAGCATCTGTGATGGTATGGGGGTGTATTAGTGCCCAAGGCATGGGTAACTTACACATCTGTGAAGGCACCATTAATACTGAATGGTCCATAGAGGTTTTGGAGCAACATATGTTGTCATCCAAGCAACGTTATCATGGACGCCCTGCTTATTTCAGCAAAACAATGCCAAGTCACGTGTTACAACAGCGTGGCTTCTTAAAAAAAGAGTGCGGGTACTTGCCTGGCCCGCCTGCAGTCCAGACATGTCTCCCATCAAAAATGTGTGGCGCATTATGAGGCGTAAAATACGACAACAAGACCCCGGACTGTTGAACAACTTAAGCTGTACATCAAGCAAGAATGGGAAAGAATTCCACTTTCAAAGCTTCAACAATTAGTTTCCTCAGTTCTCAAACATTTATTGAGTGTTGTTGAAATAAAATGTGATGTAAGACAGTGGTGAACATGCCCTTTCCCAACTACTTTGGCATGTGTTGCAGCCATGAAATTCTATGTTAATTATTATTTGCAAAAAAAAAACAAAGTTAATGTGTTTGAACATCAAATATGTTGTCTTTGTAGTGCATTCAACTGAATATGGGTTGAAAAGGATTTGCAAATCATTGTATTCCGTTTATATTTACACCTAACACAATTTCCCAACTCATATGGAAACGGGGTTTGTATGTGTGTGTATATATACATATATATATATATATATATATATGCAATCGCATATATTTGAAACTTTAATATTGTCTAACCATCCGACACATATATTATCTTTCCATTCATCCATCATGCCAGATATTGTCTTATATTATACACACACACCATAATAATACTCGTATGTTGAAGCACAATAAAAACCATCAAGCGGTGCGGCTTCAAAGTCGTACTAAAATATTTTGATAGATTTCTAAGCGCCGTGTGTAATGTTTTATATTTTGGAACACATACAAATGTTGGTGTTGTTTACTTGAGTCATATTGCCATCATAGTGCAGTCTACACATATCTCTTATGTTTGAATGCCGTCTACTGGTCACACTTATCATTACACCTTGTACCAAATAAAATTGCTTTAAGGTCTGTAAGCACAACCGGAAATATTCCGTACTGAGTTAAAACGCGCACTGTCGAGTTTTAAGAAAAAAAATGATCTTAAGTGTGCCTTATCGTCCGGAAAAAACAGTATATAGTGAACACTTTGAGTTTTACATGCGGGAAACAACGCGAGATACATAAAAATGATGAATGGAATAGATACCTGTATCGTTACTGAAGACGCCACCTTTTGAGTTTGCTTTATTTCTCGAATTCGATAGTGTTTCTCCCCTTCTTTATCACTATTATGAATATCGTCATGGTTTGTGCGACTTACTCTACAAACGCACCGAGTCACCAACATGTGGGATTCTTTGTTTTGGCTCTGGACGATACGTGGACTAACTAACACGCAAAAACCGAATGACACCAAAAACTTGGCACGTAAAAACCACAAACATTTTTTTTTTAAATAACACGCGAGCAATGTAAATTTGAGGTCCAGTTGTTACATTCAGCGGCTTTAAAGCTGCTCTACGTCCGCACGCAACACCTTATTAGTCAGGGTTTACTTGACATTATGTGTTCTATCTTTATATTTATATTCCTCCTCCTCCTCCTCCTCCCCCCAAACACGACTGTAGCAGAACATTCCAGCAGCGCCTCGTCCTGTACTAAGGGAGAATGTAATTACATGGAGGGAACAGCATTCTTGGAGGAGACAGACTTGGGGTTTGCACATTGTGCCCATTCATAACATTCTGCTGAGTGGTCATGGCTCCAACGTTAACCCCGTGCGTGCTCACTGGGGGACTGGCGTGCAGGAGACATCACAAAAATATGATCAATTACTTTAGTTTTGTTATGTTTACGGTATAGCAGCAATGCTAACAGCTTGTTCTTTATTTGGCATAATTTTTCCCTTAAGACACTTCACAGGTAGTATCTTTTTCTAAAAGAAAATATCTAATTTGACCCTAATTTAAGACATCCCTGCATATACAAACCCCATTTTGATGAGTTGGGAAATTGTGTTAGATGTAAATATAAACGGAATACAATGA
>NC_084612.1:67446943-67461943 GCF_033978795.1 Nerophis ophidion
TAATAATCTGAATTAATCACCGAAAAGTGGAGGAGGTTGTTGAAGTTGTCACTACACTATATTGCCAAAAGTATTTGGCCACCTGCCTTGACTCACATATGAACTTGAAGTGCCATCCCATTCCTAACCCATAGGGTTCAATATGATGTCGGTCCACCTTTTGCAGCTATTACAGCTTCAACTCCTCTGGGAAGGCTGTCCACAAGGTTGCCGAGTGTGTTTATAGGAATTTTCCACCATTCTTCCAAAAGCGCATTGGTGAGGTCACACACCAAGTGGAGAAGGCCTGGCTCTCAGCCTCCGTTCTAATTCATCCCAAAGGTGTTCTATGGGGTTCAGGTCAGGACTCTGTGCAGGCCAGTCAAGTTCATCCACACCATGTCTTTATGGACCTTGCTTTGTGCACTGGTGCACAGTTATGTAAAAGTACCAATGATTGTCACACACACATAAGTTGTGGTGAAATTATTCCCTGCATTTGACCCGGAACCCTTGATTACCCCCTGGGAGGTGAGGGGAGCAGTGAGCAGCAGTCATGTTGGAAGAGGAAGGGGCTCGGTCCAAATTGTTCCCACAAGGTTGGGAGCATGGAATTGCCAAAAATGTTTTGGTATCCTGGAGTATTCAAAGTTCCTTTCACTGGAACTAAGGGGCCAAGTAAATGGTAAATGGGTTGTACTTGTATAGCGCTTTTGTACCTTTTTAAGGAACTCAAAACACTATTCCCACATTCACCCATTCACACACACATTGATGGCGGGAGCTGCCATGCAAGGCGCTAACCAGGTCTCATCAGGAGCAAGGGTGAAGTGTTTAGCTCAAGAACACAACGGATGTGATTAGGATGGTAGAAGGTGAGGATTGAACCAGGAACCCTCAGATTGCTGGCACGGCCACTTTCCTGTCATTTAGGTCCATAAATACATGGATGACAGAGTCTGGTGTGGATGAACTTGACTGGCCTGCACAGAGTCCTGTCCTGAACCTGTGTTTTTTTTTGTTTTTTTTTTGAAGCATTGGGCTTGGCCCCATAGTTCAAGTGAAAGGAACTTTGAAGGCTCCAGAATACCAAAACATCTTGGACAATTCCAGGCTCCCAACCTTGTGG
This sequence comes from Nerophis ophidion, assembly GCF_033978795.1. NCBI lineage: Eukaryota > Metazoa > Chordata > Actinopteri > Syngnathiformes > Syngnathidae > Nerophis > Nerophis ophidion. The sequence continues at coordinate 67,448,052 of NC_084612.1, forward strand.
GAACAGTTTGGAGCGGACTTCTTCGAACGTGCAACAAGAAAGGTCCATAAAGACATGGATGGCAGAGTCTGGTGTGGATGAACTTGACTGGCCTGCACAGAGTCCTGTCCTGAACCTGTGTGGGGTTTGTTTATCAGTAGTTGGGCTTGGCACCATAGTTCCAGTGAAAGGAACTTTGAATGCTCCAGAATACCAAAACATCTTGGACAATTACATGCTCCCAAGCTTGTGGGAACAGTTTGTGGTGGACCTCTTCCAACATGCAACAAGCAAGGTCCATAAAGACATGGATGACTGAGTCTGGTGTGGAACTTGACTGGCCTGCACAGAGTCCTTTCCTGAACCTCTGTGGGGTTGTTTACCCCCTTATGAAGGGGGGCGGGGGAAGTGAATGAAGTACTGGCTGTCCAGAGTCGGGACCCAGGATGGACCAGTCGCCTGTGCATCGGTTGGGGACATCTCTGCTCTGCTGACCCGTCTCCGCTTGGGATGGTCTCCTGCTGGCTCCACTATGGACGGGACTCTCGCTACTATATTGGATCCACTTTGGACTGGACTCTCACCATTACGTTGGATCCGCTATGGACTGGACTTTCACAATATCATGTTAGACCTGCTCGACATCCATTGCTGTCGGTCTCCCCTGGGGAGGGCGGGGTCCTCTCCAAGGTTTCTCATAGTCATCAAAGCCACTGTCACCGACGTCCCACTGTGGTGAATTTTTCCTTGCCCTTATGTGGGCTCTGTACCGAGGATGTCGTTGTGGTTTGTGCAGCCCTTTGAGACACTCGTGATTTAGGGCTGTATAAATAAACATTGATTGATTGATTGATTGATTGATTGATTGATTGATTGATTGATTGATTGGGCTTGGACCCATAGTTCCAGTGAAAGGAAATTTGAATGCTCCCGAATACCAAAACATCTTGGACAATTCCAGGCCCCCAACCTTGTGGGAACAGTTTGGAGCGGACTTCTTCCAACATGCAACAAGCAAGGTGGATAAAGACATGGATGACAGTCTGGTGTGGATGAACTTGACTGGCCTGCACAGAGTCCTGTCCTGAACCTGTGTGGAGTTTATCAGGAGTTGGGCTTGGCCCCATAGTTCCAGTGAAAGGAAATTTGAATGCTCCAGAATACCAAAACATCTTGGACAATTCCAGGCCCCCAACCTTGAGGGAACAGTTTGGAGCGGACTTCTTCCAACATGACACAAGCAGGGTCCATAAAGACATGGATGACAGAGTCTGGTGTGGATGAACTTGACTGGCCTGCACAGAGTCCTGTCCTGAACCTGTGTGTTTATTTTTATTTTTATGAGGAGTTGGGCTTGGCCCCATAGTTCCATTGAAAGGAACTTTGAATGCTCCAGAATACCAAACATCTTGAACAATTCCATGCTCCCAAACTTGTGGGAACAGTTTGGAGCGGACCTCTTCCAACATGCCACAAGAAAGGTCCATAAAGACATGGATGGCAGAGTCTGGTGTGGATGAACTTGACTGGCCTGCACAGAGTCCTGTCCTGAACCTGTGTGTTTATTTTTATTTTTATGAGGAGTTGGGCTTGGCCCCATAGTTCCATTGAAAGGAACTTTGAATGCTCCAGAATACCAAAACATCTTGAACAATTCCATGCTCCCAAACTTGTGGGAACAGTTTGGAGCGGACCTCTTCCAACATGCCACAAGAAAGGTCCATAAAGACATGGATGGCAGAGTCTGGTGTGGATGAACTTGACTGGCCTGCACAGAGTCCTGTCCTGAACCTGTGTGTTTATTTTTATGAGGAGTCGGGGTTGGCCCCATAGTTCCATTGAAAGGAACTTTGAATGCTCCAGAATACCAAAACATCTTGAACAATTCCATGCTCCCAAACTTGTGGGAACAGTTTGGAGTGGACCTCTTCCAACATGCCACAAGAAAGGTCCATAAAGACATGGATGGCAGAGTCTGGTGTGGATGAACTTGACTGGCCTGCACAGAGTCTTATCCTGAAGCTGTGTGGGGTTTTTTTTATCAGGAGTTGGGCTTGGCCCCATAGTTCCAGTGAAAGGAACTTTGAATGCTCCAGAATACCAAAACATCTTGGACAATTACATGCTCCCAAATTTGTGGGAACAGTTTGTGGTGGACCTCTTCCAACATGCAACAAGCAAGGTCCATATAGCCATGGATGACAGAGTCTGGTGTGGATGGACTTGACTGGCCTGCACAGAGTCCTGACCTGAACCCAATAGCCACTTCAAGTTCATATGTGAGTCAAGGCAGGTGGCCAAATACTTTTGGCAACATAGTGTATTTGGAACGCCAGTCAAACTAAATACATAAAAAAAAATCTCCAGTTATTTCAGCTCAAATGAAAATGTTAGGCTGCAATATGCGGTTGTTTATACGTGCAACACAGCACGCATTGTGCTGCTAAAATGACTTTTTTGATGTAGTGCTTTCCCTTTTTGACATTTCACATTGCGGCTTCTGAAGCGTGGATTTTCTGCAGCACCCCCCCTCCCTTATAGATGCACGGCTGCGCCACGGAGCGTAAATTGGCTTTCTCTGCCATTTTGACTGACTGAGCCACATCACAAGCTCTAATATCGTGCTATAAATCCTTGTTGTGGCTCACGTGCGACCCCCAAAAAAGCGAGGCGTACGCTAAGGCCCGCAGTTTGACGGAGCGATTGAATTACACACAAAAGATGCAACCGGCGTGGGAAAATGAAATAAAAAAAATTGCTTCAAAACGCGTACAAATATTCTCACATTCTTCCGCGAGAGGAAACAGTCGACAGCAGTGAAATTGGACCCGACGGTTTACATCAAAAAGCCTCCGAGCCAATGTTTTTACAGAAACATTTCACATTGGCCGAAACGAGGAGCAGATTTTAGGCCCGGCTGTCGTAAGAATGAACATCCTCGAAATGTGCAGTCCGACAAAAACTTATCAAACTTATTGGGAAAAACAATAATCACTTAAATCTTCACTTTTTGAGCTATTTATTTTAGCCAACCTTATGTTTGTGGCAGGCAGGACCACAAAAAAGAGAAAAAATAGATATGTCTATTACCTGACCGCTTCTATTTTAGCTACTTCTCTTTGTTTATATTGTATATTTTCTGCTGGATCTACTTTTATTTTAAGCTGTCCCCTTTTTTTTTAACTTTTTTTTTTGCTGCAGCTGTTACATATACTGTAATATTGTACATGGTAATTGGGATTTTTTTATATATTGTACAAACCCCGTTTCCATATGAGTTGGGAAATTGTGTTTGATGTAAATATAAAAGGAATACAATGATTTGTAAATCCTTTTCAACCCATATTCAGTTGAATATGCTACAAAGACAACATATTTGCTGTTCAAACTCATAAACTTTGTTGTTTTTTGCAAATGATTATTAACTTAGAATTTCATTGCTGCAACACGTGCCAAAGTAGTTGGGAAAGGGCATGTTCACCACTGTCTTACAACACATTTTCTTTTAACAACACTCAGTAAACATTTGGTAACTGAGGAAACTAATTGTTGAAGCTTTGAAAGTGGAATTATTTCCCGTTCTTGTTTTATGTAGAGCTTCAGTCGTTCAACAGTCCGGGGTCTCCGTTGTCGTATTTTACACTTCATAATGCGCCACACATTTTCGATGGGAGACATGTCTGGACTGCAGGCGGGCCAGGAAAGTACCCCCACTCTTTTTTTACGAAGCCACGCCTTTGTAACACTTGTCTTGCTGAAATAAGCAGGGGCGTCCATGATAACGTTGCTTGGATGACAACATATGTTGCTCCAAAACCTGTATGGACCTTTCAGCATTAATGGTGCCTTCACAGATGTGTAAGTTACCCATGCCTTGAGCACTAATACACCCCCATACCATCACAGATGCTGGCTTTTGAACTTTGCGCCTATAACAATCAGAATGGTTATTTTCCTCTTTGTTCCGGAGGACACCACGTCCACAGTTTCCAAATATAATTTGAAATGTGGACTCGTCAGATCACAGAACACTTTTCCACTTTGCATCAGTCCATCTTAGGTGAGCTCGGGCCCGGCAAAGCCGTCGGCGTTTCAGGATATTGTTGATAAATGGGTTTGGCTTTGCATAGTAGAGTTTTAACTTGCGCTTACAGATGTAGCGACCAACTGTAGTTACTGACAGTGGTTTTATGAAGTGTTCCTGAGCCTGTGTGGTGATATCCTTTACACACTGATGACGGTTTTTGATGTAGTACCGCCTGAGGGATCAAAAATCTGTAATATCATCGCTTACGTGCAGTGATTTCTTCAGATTTTCTGAACTTTTTGATGATTTTACGGACCGTAGATGGTAAAATCCCAAAATTCCTTGCAATAGCTCGTTGAGAAATGTTGTTCTAAAACTGTTCGACAATTTGCCTAAAAAGTGTTGACCCTCACCCCATCCTTGTTTGTGAATTACTTAGCATTTCATTGAAGCTGTTTTTATACCCAATCACGTTACCCACCTGTTCCCAGTTAGCCTGCACACCTGTTGGATGTTCCATATAAGTGTTTGATGAGCATTCCTCAACTTTATCAGTATTTATTGCCACCTTTCCCAACTTCTTCGTCACGTGTTGCTGGCATCAAATTCTAAAGTTAATGATTATTTGCAAAAAAAAAATGTTTATCAGTTTAAACATCAAATATGTTGTCTTTGTAGCATATTCAACTGAATATGGGTTGAAAATGATTTGCAAATCATTGTATTCCGTTTATATTTACATCTAACACAATTTCCCAACTCATATGGAAACGGGGTTTGTATATTTTATGGATTATATAATAATATATCAGTGTATATATTGATTCTGTAAATATATTATACTTTATATTGCTACTATGGTACATTTTTAGTCTACTTAATACCTGCATTATCCTTTCCATCCTTACCCTTTCCATCCTTTGTAACCGAGCTACTCTGTGGAAGAATTTCCCTTGTGGCTCAATAACATTTGTCTAAGTCTAAGTCGTGTTGTTAATTAGTTCATTATTGGCGACTAATATTGTTGTGTTTTTCACATGATAAACAATTATATTTCACAGATTATTTTTAATACATTTTAATAATTAAATTATTTTAGTAAAGTGAATTATATTTATATAGCACTTTTCTCTAGTGACTCAAAGCGCTTTTACACAGTGAAACCCAATATCTAAGTTACATTTAAATTAGTGTGGGTGGCACTTAAAGTGTCTTGCTCAAGGACACAACGGCAGTGACGAGGATGGCGGAAGCAGGGATCGAACCTGGAACCCTCAAGTTGCTGGCACGGCCACTGTACCAACCGAGCTATACCCCCCCCCCATACTTTTTACTGTTAAGTGTTGGCTTCTAGTAAACCAATTTTAAATATGTTGTGTTTTCATAAACATTTTTATTTTACTTTAAAAACATTTAATACAATTTTAATGATTTTTTAAATAATTACGTTTATTACTGTTAAGTGGCGACTTCCACTAAACCACTATTTCATTTTTATAATGTTCCTTCATGTTCGATTACACATATTTTTGTATTGTTCACACAATTAAAACACTTCTATTTCACTTTGAAAACCGTGGTAAAATTTTAACAACCGTATATTAAAAGTATATAAAATATATTACTGTTAAATGTAGAGTTTGACTTAACAAATGTTATTAATTTTGTTATTTTTCTTTGTTTAAAAACAAACATTTTTGGGTGTTCACCTAATTAACATAATTATTTTACTTTATAAACATTTGATTTATTTTAATTAAAAAAAAATAATACATACATTCTATTCCTGTTAAGTGGAGACTTCTTCCGAACTAATCTTATTTAATTTTTATTTTTTGATTCTTCATGTTCGAATACAAAATACAAAACAAACGTTTTTGTTTTGCACATAAGCATTTTTACTTTACTTTTAGTAATTACTTTCTGAAAAATACATTTATTAAAATACTGTTAAGTGGAGATTTTACTCAAAAGTTTTTATTTTATTATTATTATTTTTTTAATTTACTGACACTACACTCTTACAAATGTTTGTGTTTTCCCAATTATGAACACTTCCATTTTATTTAAAATTTAAGTAAAATTGTTAAAAATTTTAAAAACACATCAAATGTATTACTGTTGAGTGGAAAATTCTAAACAAATTTTACTTTGTTTTTATTACATCCTTTAATGGTGTAATACAAATGTTTGTGTTTCACATAATAAAACATTTTTGATTTTACTTTAAATTGTTTAATTAAATCTTACTAATTAAATAGCATAAATTATATTACAATACAGTTCTGTACCCTTAGCAAAATTCAAATTTTAATAATGTTCTTTTTAGACCAAATATAAATTCAAATTTTTATGCAATAATTTTGTAAGACCTACATTAAAAGCTTTCTCTGGGGAGCAATACTTCTAAAATAAAATACTTCTGTTAACAATATGTACTATTGTACATTGCATACTCCCAGCAACCCCAAAAGGGACAGGCGGTAAAAAATGGACAGTTACTTTTGATATGGTTTTCCCTCAAAGTCTGTGTTTTTTATTTTTTTAAGTAAGATAATCTATACTTTTCTTAATAGTTAAATGTATAAAAGATTAATTTTGTTAGTAATTCAAATACTTTTTTGGTTAAGTAACAAGTAACTATATTGATTATTTTTCAAAAGTAATTTTTGCAAAACTGCTGGCACTAAAGAAATGACACCACTTTTCTTTTCTTTGGAACAATGATTGAAGTGACAAACTTTCCATCCAAACAATACATAGTTTGTTGACAAGAAGCTATGACAGCCATGGAAACACATTAAAACTCTTTATTAAGCAAAGATAACCCAATTCGGCGAAAATATTCAAAAGAGCTGGCGTCGGAGCTCCCAGTGCTAACTGCTAAAGCTAACAAACACGGCGCCATTGAAAACCCTCAAGGACATCACACTTCCTTTTAAAAGCACACACACACGTCTTTCAACTGCATATGCAAGATATTTTTCAATTTTTCAAGTAAGGTATTAGATACTTTCCATCCATCCATTTCCCACCGCTTGTCCTTTTCCTTATCAATTAATTACATTTATTAAAGAGTAATTTAGTTGGTAATTCAAATACTTTTTGGGTTAAGTAACAAGTAACAATAATGGATTACTTTTTAAAAGTAATTTTTTGAACACTACTGGCACTAAAGCGCTGACAAAACTTTTCATTTCTTGGGAACACAGGTTTCTCAACTGCATATGCAAGATATATATAATTGTTTTTTAAAGTAAGGTATTAGATACTTTCCAACCGTCCATTTTCTACAGGTTGTCCTTTTCCTTATATATTAGTTACATTTATTAAATAGTAATTTTGTTGACAATTCAAATACTTTTTGAGTTAAGTCACAAGTAACAATAATGGATTACTTTTTAAAAGTAATTTTTGGAACACTGCTGGCAATAAAGCACTACAAAACTTTTGGCTTCTTTGGAACACAGGTCTCTCAACTATATATGCAAGATATGTATATATATATATATATATATATATATATATATATATATATATATATATTTTTTTTTTTTTTTAAAGTAGGGTATTAGATACTTTCAAGCCATCCGTTTTCTACTGCTTGTCCTTTTCCTAATATATTAGTTACATTTATTAAATAGTAACTTTGTTGACAAATTAAATACTTTTTGGGTTAAGTAACAAGTAACAATAATGGATTACTTTATAAAAGTAATTTTTGGAACACTGCTGGCACTAAAGCACTGACAAAACTTTTCGTTTCTTTGGAACACAGGTCTCTCAACTGCAAGATATATATAATTGTTTTTTAAAGTAAGGTATTAGATACTTTCCAGCCGTCCATTTTCTACTGCTTGTCCTTTTCCTTATATATTAGTTACATTTATTAAATAGTAATTTTGTTGACAATTCAAATACTTTTTGGGTTAAGTAACAAGTAACAATAATGGATTACTTTTTAAAAGTAATTTTTGGAACACTGCTGGCACTAAAGCACTGAAAAAACTTTTCGTTTCTTTGGAACAAATTTGTCATTCTTATTAGCATTAGCGTTAGCATTATCCATGTTTTGCTAGCCTTGCGAATCTTTGCTAAGGAAGTAAGTGGAAAAAAACATAAATTTTTTTTATTTTTCGAATTGTCTTCAACAAAACACTGTAATTTTTGGATAAAACCGATATATCGCTCGTGGTTTTGACGCAATATTGGTAACATCACTTGAAAATTCGACAAACTCCACAAAAAGAAGACAATATTTCCATTTTTAGCTTGATTCACTGGAAGTAGCTGGTAAATGATAATTCGGTCTAACCACTGACCTTTTCTCACGCAGACATACTGTAGATAGTGGTCTTTCATCAAAGGTTTGTTCTAAAAGAGGAGCTTCTGCGCCGTCAAAGCCGGTCGAGTGTGGTTTTCTGCATGCAAAGCCTTTGAAGGCATCATATCAATTTTCAGTGGCTTTGAGAGCGGAACTCCCCCTGAAAAGACTTCTCTAGAATCGGGGTGACACGACACAATGTGTGAGTGGAACAACATGGAACCACAACATGTGGCCTTTCCAGATAAATTTCTTGCAGAGGCAACACAGTCTGGGGAAAAAAGTTTGTCATCAATCGGTCAAAGCGTGAACAGCCCTTTGGTTGCACCAAGAGGGGGGCCAACAGTGGCATCGAGTGGTCAAATGATGGCTTTGAAATGCCTGACTTGTCCCTCAAGATCAGGGGTGTCAAACTCGTTTTCATTGAGGGCCACATCGCCACCAGAGGGCTGATTTTAACAGTGAATAATTTACCAATTTGCCTATGCATTTTATTATTAAATATATATATTTTTTTAATATATATTCTTTATACCGTAAAAAACAAAAAACAATCTGTAAATTTCACATCTAAATTCTGGTTACCTTTTTTTAAATGCAAAATCTACTGATTGTTTTTTAAACATTATATTACAGTAGATGGAAAACAGTACCCACTGTTTATTTACAATTTTAAAGGCCTACTGAAATGAGATGTTCTTATTTAAACGGGGATAGCAGGTCCATTCTATGTGTCATAATTGACCATTTCGCGATATTGCCATATTTTTGCTCAAAGGATTTAGTAGAGAACATCCACGATAAAGTTCGCAACTTTTGGTCGCTAATTAAAAAAGCCTTGCCTTTACCGGAAGACGATGTGCGCTGACATCACGGGTTGTAGGGCTCCTCGCATCCTCACATTGTTTATAATCTATTCGGACCGAGAAAGTGACAATTTCCCCATTAATTTGAGCGAGGATGAAAGATTGGTGGATGAGGAAATTTAGAGTGAAGGACTAGGAAAATGGGAGCGATTCAGATGTTTTTAGACACATTTACTAGGATAATTCTGGAAAATCCCTTATCTGCTATTGTGTTGCTAGCGTTTTAGTGAGATTAAATAGTACCTGAAAGTCGGAGGGTTGTGGCCACGGGTGTTTTGACGCCAGAGTCTCTGAGGGAAATCACATCCGCTGATGTCTGCGGTAAGAGGCGACTTATTACCACAATTTTCTCACCGAAAACTGCCAGTTGACATGTGGTCGGGATCCATGTTCGCTTGACCGCTCTGATCCATAGTAAAGCTTCATCTTCGCGAATTTTAAACAAGGAAACACCGTGTGTTTGTGTGGCTAAAGGCTAAAAGCTTCCCACCTCCATCTTTCTACTTGGACTTCTCCATTATTAATTGAACAAATTGCAAAAGATTCAGCAACACAGATTTCCAGAATACTGTGTAATTATGCGATTAAAGCAGATTACTTATAGTTTGGATCGGGCTGGAAAATAATGTCCCCTCGCCCAACCCCCGACCACGCCCCCCACCTCCCGAAATCGGAGGTCTCAAGGTTGGCAAGTATGCAATACAACCACATCTCTTTTGCATCATAACACAAAGACAATACATGCTCTTGTTCACATCTGTCATCTTTTGTAAAAACAACCATGATTTTAAACACACACACCACAATTTACAACAAAAATACTGTCATGGATAAATATCCATGCATCCATCCATTTCCTACCGCTTATTCCCTTTTGGGGTCGCGGGGGGCGCTTGTGCCTATCTCAGCTACAATCGGGCGGAAGGCGGTGTACTTCCTGGACAAGTCACCACCTCATCGCAGGGCCATGGATAAATATAATATCCATTAAGTTGATCTGTCCAACATAGTGTCCACCTTAGTGACCGTGTGAGCAGCTCTGATTGCTCCAGAGCCACTTTTCAACTTCAATTGTAAATGAAGAGCAATCTGTTAAACTTTTCAAGTTTGCTGTGAGGTCGTTCCATTCCTTTATGGCATGGGTGTCAAACTCTGGCCCGCGGGCCAAACCTGGCCCGCCGTGTAATTTAATTTGGCCCTTGAGGCAATATCAATTTATCATTAGAGCTGGCCCGCCGGTGTTATACAGCGTCGGTGCCGCTGTAACACCGCATTCACCGCTAATACTCATACTTGCCAACCCTCCTAATTTTCCCGGTAGATTCCCGAAGTTCAATGCCCCTCCCAAAAATCTCCCGGGGCAACCATTCTCCCGAATTTATACCGATTTCCACCTGGACAACTATATTGGGGGCGTGCATTTAGCGTTCTCTACAACCTGTCGTCACGTCCGCTTTTCCTCCATACTAACAGTGTGTCACATATATTTGTGGCTTTTACACACACACACACACACACACACACACACACACACACACACACACACACACACATGCACAAGTGAATGCATACAGGTCACACTGAGGGTGGCCGTATAAACAACTTTAGCACTGTTACAAATATGCGCCACACTGTGAACCCACACCAAACAAGAATGACAAACACATGTCGGGTGAACATCCGCACCGTAACACAACAGAACAAATACCCAGAAACCCTTGCAGCACTAACTCCTCCGTGAAAAACGTCCAGCAAACTGACCAATAATTATCGTTTTATTCATGCATTTTCTCTTGCTACTTCCAAGCTTGAATGTTTGGTTCATTCATTATTGTTATTTTATTTTCCAATTTATTATTAGCCTGTGGAAAAAATTTGATATTTACCTCAGAAAATTGCAAATAGAAAAAAAGGCATACCATTTTTATAAAAATTGTATTTGATATGCCATTGATATTTTTTTTATTATTATTTGAAACTGGATTTTGCGTATCACTAAAGTTATATAAGCCTTGCTTGTTCAATATTTAATGCAAAACTTATTTGGGTCCCCATTAAAAGGTTCATTTGTTCAACCTTGGCCCGCGGCCTTGCTCCGTTTAAAATTTTGGCCCACTCTGTATTTGAGTTTGACACCCCTGGTTTATGGCTTTGTATGAAAAGGCTGATTGTGCAAAAGATGTTTTACATCTGGGTACGCTACACCGCCCCCTGGTGGAGGCTGGTGTGTTTCTAGTTGTCGCGGCAGATGTAAACTGGACAAAGTGCTTAAGTGGCGCTGGTGCAGTGTTATTTAGGATTCGATGGGAGGCAAATATTTGACTTCCTTTTTATTGTCATTCAAATTTGAACTTCACAGTAGTGAAGTGAAGTGAATTATATTTATATAGCGCTTTTCTCTAGTGACTCAAAGCGCTTTATATAGTGAAACCCAATATCTAAGTTACATATAAACCGGTGTGGGTGGCACTGGGAGCAGGTGGGTAAAGTGCCTTGCCCGAGGACACAACGGCAGTGACTAGGATGGCCGAAGCGGGAATTGAACCTGCAACCCTCAAGTTGCTGGCAAGGCCACTCTACCAACCGGCATAGAGTGGCCAGTACAGATAAGAACGGAATTTTGTTGCATTACTCATGGTAGTGTAGGATAAAAAAGCAATAGGGTGAAGAAATAAATAAATTAATTACTGTACAGATAAATATATTGCACCCTGCGATGAGGTGGCGACTTGTCCAGGGTGTACCCCGCCTTCCACTCAATTGTAGCTGAGATAGGCGCCAGCGACCCCAAAAAAGGGAATAAGCGGTAGAAAATGGATGGATGGATAAATATATTGCACTTTTGCACATGCATCCGCCTTTATGGATGTATGTTGTATTGTCTTTATATTCCAGCGATTTAATCCATTTTGGAGGGGGGGGATGGGGGGGGGGATTACGGGGATTATTAGGGACACAGGACACGTTGGGAAGACTATGTCTCCCGGCTGGCCTGGGAACGCCTCGGGATTCCCCGGGAATAGCTGGACGAAGTGGCTAGGGACAGGAAAGTCTGGGCTTCCCTGCTTAGGCTTCTGCCCCCGCGACCCGACCTCGGATAAGCGGAAGAAGATGAAGTATGATTGCTTCAATGTGGAAAAAAAGCAAACCATCCATCCATTTTCTACCGCTTATTCCCTTTCGGGGTCGCGGGGGGCGCTGGCGCCTATCTCAGCTACAATCGGGCGGAAGGCAGCGTACACCCTGGACAAGTCGCTACCTCATCGCAGGGCCAACACAGATAGACAGACAACATTCACACTCACATTCACACACTAGGGCCAATTTAGTGTTGCCAATCAACCTATCCCCAGGTGCATGTCTTTGGAAGTGGGAGGAAGCCGGAGTACCCGGAGGGAACCCACGCATTCACGGGGAGAACATGCAAACTCCACATAGAAAGATCCCGAGCCTGGATTTGAACCCAGGACTGCAGGAACTTCGTATTGTGAGGCAGAGGCACTAACCCCTCTCCCACCGTGAAGCCCAAAAAAAAAAAAAAGCTAACCAAACAGACCTTATACTTCATTAATCAAACTGGTATTGCCAAGTTCCTTTTGTTAAAAAACCAAAACAAGTATTCTGTATCATTCCAGCCTGCAAAGATCCAATCATCTGTCCTGGTTTTATTCGGCGTGTAATGAAATCAGCCAGCAAAGAAAATGCAAGACAGCGTAAGGCTTGCGGGGCCGAGGGGGAATTAGCATTTTTAATGGCAGGGCATCGCTTTAATAACGCAATAAATCCGCGGCAGCTGGAACATCCGAGAATGTTGTCACAGCCACTTAGTCGTACGTTTACAGCTAATGTGCGCTGATGAGGAGCAGCCCGAGAGCGCTGAGATAAATAGAGGAAGGAAGAAAAGTGATTTCATAAAGGAACGTCCTGCTTGTTTTTTTTTGTTTTTTTGTTTTTTTTTTGGTCTATTTTAGAAAAGGGGTATATTCCATCAATGTTGTGATTGTCATTGGTTCGAATCCACCAGCAGAACCGCAGCGCCGACTGATAACACTGTCGTGTGCATGCCAGGCCAGCAGTTGGCGACGTAACGCTATAATCAACATCAAAGAAGCATAAATACTTTTTTGGGGATGGCATTTTTTTTTCCCCTTGAGTGATAGTGGGCTGGAACACATGCAAACTGTATTTAACTACAGGCTGTCAGCGGAAGCTATAGTGAAAGATTATAGTTATGAATGATTTATGGCCTTTTAAGGTACCAACCCCGTTTCCATATGAGTTGGGAAATTGTGTTCAATGTAAATATAAACAGAATACAATGATTTGAAAATCCGTTTCAACCCAAATTCAATTGAATACAAATAATAAGTAACTTATAATTTCATGGCTTTACCACACGTGCCAAAGTAGTTGGGAAAGGGCATGTTCACCACTGTGTTACATCACCTTTTCTTTTAACAACAGTCAGTAAACGTTTGGGAACTGAGGAAACAAATTGTTGAAGCTTTGAAAGTGGACGTTTCTGGATGTTGTTGATAAATGGCTTTTGCTTTGCATAGTAGAGCTTTACCTTGCACTTACAGACTGAGTGTGAGTTTCCTTGCCCATATGTGGGCCTACCGAGGATGTCGTAGGGGTTTGTGTTGTGGTTTGTGCAGCCCTTTGAAACACTAGTGATTTAGGGCTATATAAGTAA
>NC_084612.1:67474443-67489443 GCF_033978795.1 Nerophis ophidion
GAAAATCTGCCAATACATTTGAAAAAAAATTAAATAATTTTTTAAAAAATCACACAATTTTTTTATCAAATTTTACGTCTGTCTGTGGTGCAAGATGTGTTTTAAATAGATGTTATTATTGTTAATATTATTGTAAGCTGAAACTTCTATGTTAATTACACCTGCACTCATGTACTTTGATGGGGCTCACGTTATTTAAAAATCTACCAAAACATTAAAAAAAATAAATACAAATGAACAATTTTACACACATTTTATTACATTTTTAATCTGTCTGTAGTGCAAGATGTGTTCAAAATAGATTTGTATTATTGTTATTTTGAGTTGAAGCTTCTGTATTACACCTGCACTAATGTACTTTGATGGGACTCACAGTATTTATGTTCTACCATTACATTTGGAAAAAAAAAAAAATGTATTTACACACATTTTTTGTACATTTTTTTTCATTTATTTTGGTATTATTGATAGCTGAAACTTCTATATTACACCTGCACTCATGTACTTTCATGAGACTCACAGTATTTAAAAATCTACAAACATATTTGAAAAAATAGAAGAGAAAAAATGTACACACATTTTTATTAAAATTTTTGTCTGTAGTGCAAGATGTGTTTTAAATAGATTATTATTTTGAGTTGAAGTTTCTATATTACACCTGCACTCATGTACTTTGATGGGACTCAATTATTTAAAAATCTACCAATACATTTGAAAAAATAAAAATGTTTACACATTTTTTCTATTTTTTTTATTAATATTGTGAGCTGAAACTTCTATACTAAACTTGCACTCGTGTACTTTGATGGGATTCTTGAGATTTAAAAATCTACCAACACATTTGAAAAAATAGAAGAAGAAAAAAATCTACACACATTTTTATTAAAATTTCCATTGGTCTGTAGTGCAAAATGTGTTTTAAATAGATTATTAATTTTATTTTTATTTTTATTACACTTGCACCCATGTACTTGGATGGGACTCACATTATTTCAAAATCTACCAATACATTTGAAAAATATATAAATAAATAAACATTTTTACGCACAGTTGTATTACATTTTTCATCTGTCTGTACTGCAAGATGTGTTTTAAATAGATTTTTATTATTGATAATATTATTGTGAGCTGGAACTTCTATATGACACCTGCGCTCACATTCTTTAAAAATCTACCAATGTATTTGAAAAAATAGAAATAAACATTTTTACACAAATTTTTATGATTTTTTTTTTTCATCTATTTTTTTTATTAATGTTGTGAGCTGAAACTTCTATACTAAACTTGCACTCGTGTTCTTTGATGGGACTAACAATATTTAAAAATCTACCAACACATTTGAAAAAATATAAAGAAAAAAAATGTACACACATTTTCATTAAAATGTTCGTCCGTCTGTAGTGCAAGATGTGTTTTAAATAGATTATTATTTTATTATTTTAATTTTTATTGCACCTGCACTCATGTACTTGGATGGGACTCACATTTTTAAAAAATCTACCAATAAATTTGAGAAAATTTGTAAATAAATACAAAATTTTACACACAATTTTATTACATTTTTCATCTGTCTGTAGTGCAAAATGTTTTAAATAGATTTTATTATTGATAATAGTATTGTGAGCTGAAACTTCTATATTACACCTGCTCTCACGTACTTTGAGGGGGACTCACATTATTTAACAATCTACCAATACATTTGAAAAAATAAATAAAAATAAACATTTTAACACACATTTGTATTACATTTTTCTTCTGTCTGTAGTGCAAGATGTGTTTTAAATATATGTTATTATTATTATTAAAATATTGAGTTGAAGCTTCTATATTACACCTCCACTCATGTACTTGGATGGGACTCACCTTCTTTAAAAATCTACCAAAACATTTGAAAAAAAAAAATTGAAAATAAAAAATGTACACACATTTGTATTACATTTCTCATCTGTCTGTAGTGCAAGATGTGTTTTAAATAGATTTTTATCATTGATAATATTATTGTGAAGTAAAACTTCTATATCACACCTGCTCTCATGTACTTTGATGGGACTCACATTAATTAAAAATCTACCAATACATTTTGAAAAAATAAAAATTTTTTTTACACATTTGTATTTTTTTTTTTTTCATCTATTTTTTATTAATATTGTGAGCTGAAACGTCTATACTACACTTGCACTCGTGTACTTGATGGTGCTCACATTATTTTAAAGTTCATTACAAAAAAAATTAAAATACATTGGCATATTCATTTCACATTTTATGAAATATAAGTACTAAGTTTGTAAAGAGTTTTTACTCATCTAATTCCCAGTGATTTTTTACTTATTTGACTCCCAGCTCCATTCACCTGCAAGAGATTGAGTTTCAATCACTCAATGTTTATACAGCCCTCAATCACGAGTGTCTCAAAGGGCTGCACAAGCCACAACGACATCCACTACTCAGATCCCACAGAGGATCTGAGCAGCACTTCATAAAACCACTGTCAGTAACTACAACTGGTCGCCACATCTGTAAGTGCGAGTTAAAACTCTACTATACAAAGCAAAACCCATTTATCAACAACACCCAGAAATGCCGCCGGCTTCCCTGGGCCCAATTGGATGACAATGAGAAACCTTTTTCATGACAGAAAGCCTCTGTCGGCAAAGTAACATGTAATATGAACGCCCCCACGACTCCAAGGGTCATGAACCGCAAAGGTGGGGGGGGCAACGTGAGCAGACCGTGCCCATGGTTGGTGGCGGGGGTCACGGGGAGAATGGCAGGAAATCTGTTAGTGACAAGGAAAAAGCTGCCCTGGTATTCTAGAGCCCAGATGAGTAAAAATAGGGCATTGGGCAAGAAGGCAGGAAACCGGCAGAGCGAGGCCTCAAGTAGGAATTTCTTCTGGGGAGGAGAGATAAGGGACTTACTCCCCCCCCCCCTTGTCTGGCCTGCCGGCGGACTTCTACATGCCGCATGTCATCACTCATCACGCATGTGGAGATTGACAGCGGAAGAGGAGATTGAGAAATTGAAAGCACTGATTTGTAAGCATGAAAAAGTGCATTCAACGTGCGATTCAAAAACCTTTTTTTTTTTTTTTTTTTTTTACTTGTACCTGAAGGCTGCAACTCTACGCTTTTCCAATGTGGTAGAAGCCATTTAAGAAAATAAAATAAAAATAATCGATTAAAAAAAAAAAAAAAACGTAATTCCATTTATCACAGACTACAACAACACAACCTTAGCTACAGTGCTAACAATACAGCCGCATGTTTTACATGCTAGCTTAGCCTCTTAGCCGATGAAAAACTGAATTTGGAATTTTACAGCTTACACGTCTGTCATTCATAGTTGGCGGAGGTCCAGGCTTGTTTTTAAGATGCGTAGCGAAGCCTGTTTTTTTTTTCTTCTGTGGCTTTAACTGTCCTCTGGGAAATGGTTGGTGTATATATTGGGGTCCAAAACAACGCCTTAGGGGTGTCAAAAAAAAATGTATTTTTTCAATTATTCAGGATTCTTATTTGTAACGATTTTTATTGATTTAAAAAAATAAAAATAAATAAATAAACTCCTAATGCCATTTATCACAGACTACAACAACACAACCTTGGCATAATGTGAGCTACAGTGCTAACAATAGAGCCACATGTTTTACATGCTAGCTTAGCCTCCTAGCCAAAGAAAAGCTGAATTTTACAGCTTTCACGTCTGTCATTCATAGTTGAGGTTGGTCCAGGCTTGTTTTTAAGATACGTAGCGAAGCCTGTTTTTTCTGTGGCTTTAACTGTCCTGTTGGTGTATTTTGTATTTGGGGTCCAAAACAATGCCTTATAGGGGTGTCAAAACATATATATATATTTTCAAGTAGTCAGGATTCTTATCTGTAACGATTTTTATCAGTTTAAAATTTTTTTAAATGGATAAACATTTTTTTAAAGAAAATCCTAATTCCATTTATCACAGACTACAACAACACAACCTTTGCCTAACTATGTGAGCTGAATTGCTAACAATAGAGCCACATGTTTTACATGCTAGCTTAGCCTCTTAGTCGATGAAAAACTGAATTTTACAGCTTTCACGTCTGTCATTCATAGTTGACGTTGGTCCAGGCTTGTTTTTAAGATGCGTAGCAAAGCCTGTTTTTTCTGTGGCTGTAACTGTCCTGTTTGTGTATATATAGGGTCCAAAACAATGCCTTATAGGGGTGTCAAAAATATATATATATTTTTTTCAATTATTCAGGACTCTTATTTGTAACGATTTTTATCAGTTTAAAAAAAATTAAAATGGATTAAAAAATTAAAAAAAAAACTCCTAATGACATTTATCACAGACTACAACAACACAACCCTAGCATAACTATGTGAGCTACAGTGCTAACAATAGGGCCACATGTTTTACATGTTATCTTAGCCCCTTAGCCGATGAAAAACTGAATTTGGAATTTTACAGCTTTCACGTCTGTCATTCATAGTTGGCTGAGGTCCAGGCTTGTTTTTAAGATGCGTAGCGAAGCCTGTTTTTTTTTTCTGTGGCTTTAACTGTCATGTTGGCGTATATATGAGGTCCAAAACAATGCCTTATAAGGGTGTAAAAAAAAAAATGTTTTCAATTATTCAGGATTCTTATTTGTAATGATTTGTATCAGTTTAAATAAATTAAAAATTGATTTAAAACAAAACAAAACTCCTAATGCCATTTATCACAGACTACAACAACACAACCTTGGCATAATGTGAGCTACAGTGCTAACAATAGAGCCACATGTTTTACATGCTAGCTTAGCCTCTTAGCCGATGAAAAACTGAATTAAGGAACTAACAGCTTTCACATCTGTAACTCATAGCAACAACAAACATAGGTCAACAAGCGGTAGAAAATGGATTAGAAAGGACGGAATAAAATAAAAAAATAAATATATACATATTTATCAAATTTTTTTTATTTAAAAAAGTGTCTTTAAATAGTTGTCCAACTTTGTGTTTATCTGTAAAAAAATAAAAAATATATAAAAGGAAAACAGCACAAAATCCAATTTTCTTACAATATTTTAATGATAATCAACCCTTTTTTGTTTGTTTTTAAAATCTGCCATATATAATAAAAAATAGAAAAACAGCCCTAATTTTGTTTTTTTAATTTGCGTTTCAGAATTGTAAATAAAATGAACGGAAAGTACACGGACCTCCGTTCATTGTGTCGTTCGTTGGTTTAACGTTTAGGTCGCATCGTGATGCGCGTTTTGTCACCCCAAGATGCAAAATGGACCAATCGGACGAGAATTGCTGGTAAGAGCTTGGTTGAATACAAAAAATAATAAAATAACACTGGTACAAAAAGGCAAAATAAAGCGCGTGCCTACGCACGGGAAGCTAAAGCTAAACTAGCACGGAGAACAGTGAAGTGAATTGAAGTGAATTATATTTATATAGCTCTTTTTCTCTAGTGACTCAAAGCGTTTTACATAATGAAACCCAATATCTAAGTTACATTTAAACCAGTGTGGGTGGCACTGGGAGCAGGTGGGTAAAGTGTCTTGCCCAAGGACACAACGGCAGTGACTGGGATGGCGGAAACGGGGATCGAACCTGCAACCCTCAAGTTGCTGGCACGGCCGCTCTACCAACCGAGCTACACCGCCCAGAGTCCAAAAGTAGCGTGCCGAGCGCACGGAAGCTAAGGAGCTACTTAGCAAAGGTACAAGACTTTAGGAAATGCCAACGTGGACTGTTGCTTACCGCAAACAAAAGATCCAGACCAAACAGAGCGAGAAGGCAGGCTTAAATAAGAAAGTAATAACTAATCACAGGTGCGCGTAAAAAAACAAGAGCAGGTGGAACAAATCAGAAACCATGGTAACAAGATACAAACAATTAAGTGCAAAAACAAACTCAGAAACCCAAATAATTAAATAAGAGTTGATTTTTAAAACTGCACCAATTCTTTACTCAGAATGTTTAAGTGGAAGTGTTTGTTTAAGAAGATTATTTTTGATACATACATATTCTGCCTTCCCGGTAAGGTTTATTCAGGTGTACTGGAGAGGAGGCTACGCCGGATAGTCGAACCTCGGATTCAGGAGGAACAGTGTAGTTTTTCGTCCTGGTCGTGGAACTGTGGACCAGCTCTATACTCTCGGCAGGGTTCTTGAGGGTGCATGGGAGTTTGCCCAACCAGTCTACATGGGCTTTGTGGACTTGGAGAAGGCATTCGACCGTGTCCTTCGGGAAGTCCTGTGGGGAGTGCTCAGAGAGTATGGGGTATCGAACTGTCTTATTATGGCAGTCCGATCCCTGTACGATCAGTGTCAGAGCTTGGTCCGCATTGCTGGCAGTAAGTCGGACACGTTTCCAGTGAGGGTTGGACTCCGCCAAGGCTGTCCTTTGTCACCGATTCTGTTCATAACTTTTATGGACAGAATTTCTAGGCGCAGTCAAGGCGTTGAGGGGTTCCGGTTTGGTGGCTGCGGGATTAGGTCTCTGCTTTTTGCAGACGATGTGGTCCTGTTGGCTTCATCTGGCCGGGATCTTCAGCTCTCACTGGATCGGTTCGCAGCAGAGTGTGAAGCGTCCAGAATGAGAATCAGCACCTCCAAATCCGAGTCCATGGTTCTCTCCCAGAAAAGGGTGGAGTGCCATCTCCGGGTTGGGGAGGAGACCTTTCCCCAAGTGGAGGAGTTCAAGTACCTAGGAGTCTTGTTCACGAGTGGGGGAAGAGTGGATCGTGAGATCGACAGGCGGATCGGTGCGGCGTCTTCAGTAATGCGGACGTTGTACCGATCCGTTGTGGTGAAGAAGGAGCTGAGCCGGAAGGCAAAGCTCTCAATTTACCGGTCGATCTACGTTCCCAATCTTAACCTATGGTCATGAGCTTTGGGTCATGAGCTTTGGGTCATGACCGAAAGGATAAGATCACGGGTACAAGCGGCCGAAATGAGTTTCCTCCGCCGTGTGGCGGGTCTCTCCCTTAGAGATAGGGTGAGAAGCTCTGTCATCCGGGAGGAACTCAAAGTAAAGCCGCTGCTCCTTCACATCGAGAGGAGCCAGATGAGGTGGTTCGGGCATCTGGTCAGGACGCCACCCAAACGCCTCCCTAGGGAGGTGTTTAGGGCACGTCCAACCGGTAGGAGGCCACGGGGAAGACCCAGGACACGTTGGGAAGACTATGTCTCCCGGCTGGCCTGGGAACGCCTCGGGATCCCCCGGGAAGAGCTAGACGAAGTGGCTGGGGAGAGGAAAGTCTGGGGTTCCCTGCTTAGGCTGCTGCCCCCGCGACCCGACCTCGGATAAGCGGAAGAAGATGGATGGATGGATGGACATATTCTGAATGTGCCTGTTCTTTTTTTGGGGGGCCAATGTAAAACAAAGAAAGCCATCAGAAGTTGTCTTTATTTTTAAGTGATCATGCCATATTTTACGAGTCCAGCCCTTTTTGGGAATATATTATCTTCCTAAAATGAGTTAGACACACCCCCCTGGTCTAGTATATCACAAGTACAAATCCTCACGCTACTAAAAGCTCAAGTCAGTTGTGGCGGCTTTTCCAGGCTCCTGATTGGACAAAATGTGTATATGTTTGCAAGTGGACACATACTGTTTTCAAACTACATTACTGTGGATGGCGATGGTTTTAACCCCGAATGTGTGTTTTTTAAATGACCAGCGTCCGTGTGGACATGGCCTTATACCCAAATAGACACATTATCGCGTGCTACAATAAGCTAGAAATGTGATGGCGTGATATAAAAAAATATATAGTCGGTCCTCCTCCTTTCTCACTCCCTGATAGCCGCCTTCCCCCCCTCGGTCACACACTTAAGTGATTGCTACATTCCGTCTGATGGCCAATCGGCCGTCCTGGCGCGGAGGTATCATTATGCAAATGATAGGCAATTCAATTTCAGCTGGTCGGAGGAGAAGGAGGAGGGCGATTTCTAATTAGGGTTGAGGCACGACACTCAAGTTGGAGAGAAAGATGTAGCAGTAGGCGGGAATAATGGATAGAAGAGGTAAGAAGATGAGGTGAAATATATATGTACAGTAAATGGCCTGTATTTGACTATATTTCAAAAAAATGTAATGGTGCATTGGAAATCTAGTATTGATGCTGCAATTTAAAAGTGCTTCTAGTAGTTTTAAAGTCCTACTGAAATGAGATGTTCTTATTTGAACGGGGATAGCAGGTCCATTCTATGTGTCATACTTGATCATTTCGCGATTTTACCATATTTTTGCTGAAAGGATTTAGTAGAGAACATCAATGATAAAGTTCGCAACTTTTGGTCGCTAATAAAAAAAGCCTTGCCTTTACCGGAAGTAGCAGACAATGTGCGCGTGACGTCACGGGTTGTAGGGCTCCTCACATCCTCACATTGTTTATAATCATAACCTCCAGCAGCAAGAGCTATTTGGACCGAGAAAGCGACAATTTCCCCATTAATTTGAGCGAGGATGAAAGATTTGTGGACGAGGAAAGTTAGAGTGAAGCACCAAAAAAAAAGAAAAAAAAAAGAAAAGGCGACGGCAGTGGGACCGTTTCAGATGTATTCAGACACATTTACTAGGATAATTCTGGAAGATCCCTTATCTGCTTATTGTTTTAATAGGGTTTTAGTGAGAATGTAAAGTCAATCAATCAATCAATCAATGTTTATTTATAGAGCCCCAAATCACAAATGTCTCAAAGGACTGCACAAATCATTATGACTACAAGATCCTCGGAAGAACCCACAAAAGGGCAAGGAAAACTCACACCCAGTGGGCAGGGAGAATTCACATCCAGTGGGACGCCAGTGACAATGCTGACTATGAGAAACTTTGGAGAGGACCTCAGATGTGGGCAACCCCCCCCCCCCCCCCCCCCCCCACCTCCCGACCCCTGTAGGGGACCGAAAGCAATGGATGTCGAGCGGGTCTAATGTGAGACTGTGAAAGTTCAATCCATAGTGGCTCTAACACAGCAGCGAGAGTTCAGTTCAAAGCGGATCCAAGACAGTAGCGAGAGTCCCGTCCACAGGAAACCATCTCAAGCGGAGGCGGATCAGCAGCGTAGAGATGTCCCCAACCGATACACAGGCGAGCGGTCTATCCTGGGTCCCGACTCTGAACAGCCAGTACTTCATCCATGGTCATCGGACCGGACCCCCTCCACAAGGGAGGGGGGAACATAGGAGAAAAAAGAAAAGAAGCGGCAGATCAACTGGTCTAAAAAGGAGGTCTATTTAAAGGCTAGAGTATACAGATGAGTTTTAAGGTGAGACTTAAATGCTTCTACTGAGGTAGCATCTCGAACTGTTACCGGGAAGGCATTCCAGAGTACTGGAGCCCGAACGGAAAATCCTCTATAGCCCGCAGATTTTTCTGGGGCTTTAGGAATCACTTATAAGCCGGAGTCTTTTGAACGCAGATTTCTTGCCGGGACATATGGTACAATACAATCGGCAAGATAGGATGGAGCTAGACCGTGTAGTATTTTATACGTAAGTAGTAAAACCTTAAAGTCACATCTTAAGTGCACAGGAAGCCAGTGCAGGTGAGCCAGTACAGGCGTAATATGATCAAACTTTCTTGTTATTGTCAAAAGTCGAGCAGCCGCATTTTTTACCAACTGTAATCTTTTAATGCTAGACATGGGGAGACCCGAAAATAGTACGTTACAGTAATCGAGGCGAGACGTAACAAACGCATGGATAATGATCTCGGCGTCGTTAGTGGACAAAATGGAGCGGATTTTAGCGATATTACGGAGATGAAAGAAGGAAATATTACGGAGATGAAAGAAGTCATACGTGAAAGTCGGATGGCTGCGGTGAACGCCAGTGTCTCTGAAAGAATCCGAGGAGCCAAGATCCCAGCTGCCTTTTTGAGCTGCAGGAGGAGGTCGCATATTCCACTGAAGTCTCCGGTAAGAGCCGACTTAATGTCACAATTTTCCCATCCAAAAACTTGCCGGTTGACGTTAGAGAAACATGTTCGCTTGACCGCTTTGTGTTAAAGCTTCACGACAAACAAAGAAACACCGGCTGTGTTTCGGTTGCTAAAGGCAGCTGCAATCCACCGCTTTCCACCAAGAGCATTATTCTTTATAGTCTCCATTATTAATTGAACAAATTGCAAAAGATTCAGCAACACAGATGTCCAGAATACTGTGTAATTATGCGATGGAAAGAGACGACTTTTAGCCGTGTGTGATGCTGGGCTAATATGTCCGCTACAACCCGAGACGTCACAAACACGCGTCATCATTCCGCGTCGTTTTCAACAAGAAACTCCGCGGGAAATTTAAAATTGCAATTTAGTAAACTAAAAAGGCCGTATTGGCATGTGTTGCAATGTTAATATTTCATCATTGATATATAAACTATCAGACTGCGTGGTCGCTAGTAGTGGGTTTCAGTAGGTCTTTAATGTCTGTTGTGCGTGTCTGTAGCTTTAATGCTAATGAGCTGAATTTGTCCAGGACATGTGTCTCCTAGCAGCACTTTAATGTACGTCAGTGTTTTTCAACCACTGTGCCGTGGCACACTATTGTGTCTTGAAATCTCACTTATTTGGGTTAAAACGTTTTTTTGCAAACAAGTAATTATAGTCTGCAAATTATGTGTTGTTGTTGAGTGTCATTGCAGTCTAGAGCTCGGCAGAGTAACCATGTAATACTCTTCCATATCAGTGGGTGGCAGTCGGTAGCTAATTGTTTTGTAGATGTCGGTAACAGCGGGAGGCAGCGTGAAGGTAAAAAGGTAACTAGTGCTTAAACCGAAAATAAACAAAAGGTGAGTGCCCCTAAGAAAAGGCAAGGGAATTTGCAGAACGAAATTATTACTGAATTAGCAACAAAGTAAACAAAAACAGAATGCTGGACAGCAAAGACTTACTGTGGAGCAAAGACGCCGTTCACAATGTACATCCGAACATGACATGATAATCAACAATGTCCCCACAAAGACGGATAAAAACTGAAATATTCTTGATTGCTAAAACAAAGTATCGCTCAAAGGAAGACATGAAACTGCTCCAGGAAAATACAGAAAAAAAGGCAAAAAAACACCAAATTAGGAGCGCAAGACAAGAACTAAAACACTCCTTACCTTCACGCCATGTTCGGTCTAGTCGATTTGCATCCCGGGAAAACAAACCTCACCTCATTCCAAGTTCTGACACCCATTAAATGAATAAAATGGACAGTAAATTTGGCGTTGTCCTTTATGTTACTGTAAATTGAAAAAAACAATACCACTGTTTTTTTGCGTTAAAATTCTGTTGACTGAGCTGCCAGTTTTTGACTGTAAAATCTACGGTGGTTTTTAATGGTGTTTTATTGTAAATTTAAAGACGGTACTTTTTTTTTACAGTACTAAAACTGGGAGCGAAGTTGCAAAATAAAAAATAAAAAATGTATACTGTTTTTCCATTAATAATATAATGTTGTAAAAATACAATGTCAATTTAACACAAAAATTCTGGTAACTAAGCTCCCAGCTTTTTCTGTAAAAGCCCCCCCCAAAAAAAAAATTGTGGTAGTTTTACCATTTACCGTAAAATGTTTTAAAACTAAAAATAAAAAAACACTTTTACAATAAAATTTTGTAAATGTAACGTTTTTACTGTGAAAATAGTAGGGGTGTAACGGTACACAAAAATGTCGGTTTAGAGGTCACGGTTCGGTTTATTTTCGGTACAGTAAGAAAACAACAAAATATAAATATTTTGATAATTTTTTTTACCAAATTTGTAAACAATGGCGTTATCCATTTAACATTGGGAACACTATAATAATTCTGCCCACGTTAATCCACATTAAACTGCCTCAAATTGTTGCTCAGATTAAATAAAATGACAAAACTTTTCTTCTAAATATAAAAAGTGCAACATTAAACCATTTTAAGCCTGTAGTTGATTTTTATTATGTAAATGTTATATTTTTATCAACATATGATAGCAGGGACCCTGCCATTCAAAGCTTTTCTGTCCGTAAAAAAAAAACACATACACACACACACACACACACACACAGCAAAATGAGCTAACGTTTCGCTAAAAGCTAACTAGCCTTCACCTCAAGCCAGGACTGCGAGCGAGCTTAGCTGCAGTTTAAGTTTCTAGAAGGTCAACGGGCTCATAGTGATGTTAGTAGTAGTTGACTGGGAGGTGTTTATTATCATTTGGGGAGAGTACGCTGCCTTATGCTCACCTGCTAAACACCAGTTTGCTCGACGCTGAAGCATTTACTACATGCGCTCTGAATACGCACTGCTGATTGGCTGTTACCGCTATAAGGTATATGTAACCAATCAGATGATTGTGTGGGTGGGACAATGCTGGGTGCTGAGACAGAGGCAGAAGAAGCAAAGCAGCTTGTTAAGACTTTAGCTTAGAAACTGGTTCGGTACACCCCGTACCAAACCGAAACCCCCGTACCGAAACGGTTCAAAATAAATACACGCACCGTTACACCCCTAGAAAATATACTTAAAAACAATTGTATAATGAAATCCAGAGGAAAATTCATACATTATTCACTGTTACAAGCAGCCCTCTGATGGCAGCCATAACCGGCAATGAAAACCAGCTTGACATCCCGGTGCTGGACTCACATGTGCTCACCCGGACTACAAGAGCGCGTGTGGGCGTGTCGATAATATACGTTCGGTGTCGTGGAGGAGAGGACTGAGCTGAGGTCAGTGGCTGGCGGTCAAATATTCTGTCAGCGCAGCCTGCTGCTGCTCACAATTGGACTCCTTAATTCAAAGCGGCGTAACAACGTTCTGTGGAACCAAATCAAGTGCATGGAGTCAGCACATCGGCTCTCCTTCTTCGTCTCTACTTGCCTGCTGCCACTCTGCTCTCTGCACGCCAATGTTGTCTTTGTCTTTACAGTATAGAGCAGTTGTCTTTATAAACAGTCCAAATTTGAACAATTGTCTCTTTCATTGTCATCGGTGCGATCCCCGACTTGTGTCGGCTGCAACAGGGTTTCCAATCTTAAATTAACCGGCCCAAAATTCTATTTTTCTATTTATAATCTATATCCTTTGCTATGTATAACCTACATGCACAATATTGCCTTGACTCACATATGAACTTGAAGTGCCATCCCATTCCTAACCCATAGGGGTCCATCTTTTGCAGCTATTAAAGCTTCAGCTCTTCTGTGAGGGCTGTCCACAAGGTTGCGGAGTGTGTTTGTAGGAATTTTCCACCTCTCTTCCAAATTGGTGAGGTCACACACTGATGGCTTGGCTCTCAGTCTCCGTTCTAATTCATCCCATTTATCGGGGTCACGTCAGGACTCTGTGCAGGGCAGTCAAGTTCATCCACACCAGACTCTGTCGTCCATGTCTATATGGACCTTGCTTTGTGCACTGTTGCAC
Organism: Nerophis ophidion; assembly: GCF_033978795.1. Classification (NCBI taxonomy): domain Eukaryota; kingdom Metazoa; phylum Chordata; class Actinopteri; order Syngnathiformes; family Syngnathidae; genus Nerophis; species Nerophis ophidion. The sequence continues at coordinate 67,487,807 of NC_084612.1, forward strand.
GGTCATATTGGAAGAGGGAAGGGGCCCGTTCCGAACTGTTCCCACAAGGTTGGGAGCATGGAATTGTCCAAAATGCTTTGGTGTCCTGGAGCATTCAAAGTTCTTTCCACTGAAACTAAGGGTCCACCCAAATCCTGAAAAATAACCCCACATCATAATTCCTCCTCCACCAATTGTCACACTCGGCACAATGCAGTCCGAAATGTACAGTTCTCCTGGCAACTTCCAAAGCCAGACTCATCCATCAGATTGCCAGATGGAAAAGCGTGATTCATCACTCCAGAGAGGCGAGATCACACACTGATGTTGGTCGAGAAGGCCCGGCTCTCAGTCTCCGTTCTAATTCCTCCCAAAGGTGTTTTATTGGGGGTCAGGTCAGGACTCTGTGCAGGCCAGTCAAGTTCATCCACACCAGACTCTGTCATCCACGTCTTTATGGACTTTGCTTTGTGCACTGGTGCACAGTCATGTTGGAAGAGGGCAGGGGTCCGCTCCAAATGGTTCCCATAAGGTTGGGAGCATGGAATTGTCCAAAATGCTTTGGTGTCCTGGAGCATTCAAAGTTCCTTCCACTGAAACAAAGGGGCCACCCAAATCCTGAAAAATAACCCCACATCATAATTCCTCCTCCACCAATTGTCACACTCGGCACAATGCAGTCCGAAATGTACAGTTCTCCTGGCAACTTCCAAAGCCAGACTCATCCATCAGATTGCCAGATGGAAAAGCGTGATTCATCACTCCAGAGAGGCGAGATCACACACTGATGTTGGTCGAGAAGGCCCGGCTCTCAGTCTCCGTTCTAATTCCTCCCAAAGGTGTTTTATTGGGGGTCAGGTCAGGACTCTGTGCAGGCCAGTCAAGTTCATCCACACCAGACTCTGTCATCCACGTCTTTATGGACTTTGCTTTGTGCACTGGTGCACAGTCATGTTGGAAGAGGGCAGGGGTCCGCTCCAAATGGTTCCCATAAGGTTGGGAGCATGGAATTGTCCAAAATGCTTTGGTGTCCTGGAGCATTCAAAGTTCCTTCCACTGAAACAAAGGGGCCACCCAAATCCTGAAAAATAACCCCACATCATAATTCCTCCTCCACCAATTGTCACACTCGGCACAATGCAGTCCGAAATGTACAGTTCTCCTGGCAACTTCCAAAGCCAGACTCATCCATCAGATTGCCAGATGGAAAAGCGTGATTCATCACTCCAGAGAGGCGAGATCACACACTGATGTTGGTCGAGAAGGCCCGGCTCTCAGTCTCCGTTCTAATTCCTCCCAAAGGTGTTTTATTGGGGGTCAGGTCAGGACTCTGTGCAGGCCAGTCAAGTTCATCCACACCAGACTCTGTCATCCACGTCTTTATGGACTTTGCTTTGTGCACTGGTGCACAGTCATGTTGGAAGAGGGCAGGGGTCCGCTCCAAATGGTTCCCATAAGGTTGGGAGCATGGAATTGTCCAAAATGCTTTGGTGTCCTGGAGCATTCAAAGTTCCTTCCACTGAAACAAAGGGGCCACCCAAATCCTGAAAAATAACCCCACATCATAATTCCTCCTCCACCAATTGTCACACTCTGCACAATGCAGTCCGAAATGTACAGTTCTCCTGGCAACCTCCAAACCCGGACTCGTCCATCAG
>NC_084612.1:67496943-67526943 GCF_033978795.1 Nerophis ophidion
AGGTGTATTGCAGGAAAACATGATTTAATCTTTAAAAATTAGAGATGCGCGGTTTGCGATCTCATCCGCGGAGTCTGCGGATAAACCGCGGGTCGGGCGGGTGACATGACGAAAAATTAGATTCTAAATAGAATCGGGCGGGTAGCGGTTGTACCATTCGGAATTATTTGATAAAATGGTTCAGTGAACGGCAATCTTTACCACTCAAAGGGCCATTTTGACCCGTGTCACAAAGTAAAGAAACAACAGGAGCCGCAAACATTCTCACAAATATCTGCTGGCGGTCACCCAGTTAACAAGATTTAGGGTTTGTTGTGAAGCCATTGCCTTTAACGCCATCTACAACATGTATAAACTGCATGCAAGTCCGGCAACATGTTATATGCGGCTTCCACAGACACACGTACACAATTGCGACTCATACTGGGCGATACTGAGTACACTGATCGTTGTTATATAAACAATTTTAACACTCTTACTAATATGCGCCACGCTGTGAAGCCACACCAAACAAGAACGACAAACACATTTCGGGAGAACATCCTCACAGTAACACAACATAAACGCAACACAACAAATACCCAGGATCCTTTGCATCCATGAGTCTTCCTGACTATATTATACACCCCGCTAGCACCAAACCCCGCCCCCGCCACCCTCCCTTGCGTTGGTAAGGTGGGCAGGGTTTGATGCTAGCGGGGTGTATAATATAGTCAGGAATACTAATGAATGCAAAGGATCCTGGGTATTTGTTGTGTTACTGGGAGGATGTTCTCCCGAAATGTGTTTGTCATTCTTGTTTGGTGTGGCTTCAAAGTGTGGCGCATATTAGTAAGAGTGTTAAAATTGTTTATATCACAACCATCAGTGTACTCCGTGTCACCCAGTATCGCCTTTCAATCTTGTACGTGCTTCCGTGGAAACCGCACACAACATGTTGCTGGACTGGCAAACAGTTTGTACATGTTGTTGAAGGTGTCAAAGGCAATGGCTTCAGAGCACGCCCTTGATCTTGTTATCTGAACAAGCACCTGCAAACAGTCGCGAGAATGTTTGCGGCTCCCATTATCTTCTGTTTTCTTCGAAACGGGTCAAATCTGATCTATGAGTGGTAAAAGCTGCCGACCCCTGATATATAACAACGGGCGGGCGGTTGCGGTGTTGATAAAATGTTGGTTCGGGTGGATGGCGGGTGGATGACGACTTTAGTGATGCGGTTGCGGATGATATAATTGCCTAACCACGCATCTCTTATACATATATATATATATATATATATATATATATATATATATATGTGTGTAGGGACGGCGTGGCGCAGTGGAAGAGTGGCCGTGCGCAACCCGAGGATCCCTGGTTCGAGTACCAACATCGTCACGTCCGTTGTGTCCTGAGCAAGACACTTCACCCTTGCTCCTGATTGTTGCTGGTTGGCGCCTTGCATGGCAGCTCCCTCCATCTGTGTGTGAATGGGTAAATGTGGAAGTAGTGTCAAAGCGCTTTGAGTACCTTGAAGGTAGAAAAGCGCTATACAAGTACAACCTATTTATAATTTATACATATATATATATATATATATATATATATATATATATATATATATATATATATATATATATATATATATATATATATATATATATATATATATCTGCGGCTTATAGTATGGCGTGGTTAAAATCTGGGAAAATAAAACAGTCTACTAGAATTTAGTGGGTGCGGCTTATATGCTCTTTATATTCAGGAGAATATGGTATTCTTGTTAAATAAAACCTCTACCCTTTTAATGAATACTTAAGCCTAATGCGTTACTCTACTTTAATGTTGTTCATTATGGTGGTACTTGGTGAAAAAGGTTTGAGGACCACTACTCTATAATATCGTCTTTATTTTTTTCCAATTTGATTTTGAGTACTAAAATGAATGTTGCTCGAACATTAAATGTTGCGTAACAGCATTATAACAACCGTCCTGATAGGCTTATAATGTGTTTTGTCATTAAAAACCATGTTTTTTTCTATTCTTCCGCCGCATTGTTGAGTGCATACTGTACACACAGAGTGGGCGGCCGTCTCCATGGTGCACACACATTAGTGTGCATGTATACAATGGCGGAGTGATAGGCTTTCCCCAGTAAGCCCGTCGAGCCTGCACATTCCTCTCATCAGTGCAATGTGATGTGCGCCAGCCTTTCGGCTAAGCCGGCAAGAATGTTGCCTAAAAGAAACACATGTGTTGCATTAAGTCCCGATCTACGCACTTAGTGTGACAGCACACGGCTAACGTTACAGGTAACCGTATCCTGGTCGCTGCGTCTGTGGCTCCACAGCCCAGGCAGTAGTACACAGATTATACTGTGGGAAGTTGTCCTAATTGGACGAATGCATTGTTACATTTACAGTATTTTTTTTATTTTGACAGGTAATAATGCACCAATTCAGGTACAGTCAATGTTCTAGTCAGACATTATAAAAGAGTGGGATGGCAACAGGAGTTCAGAACATTACCACAGTATTAAAGGCCTACTGAAACCCGCTACTACCGACCACGCAGTCTGATAGTTTATATATCAACGATGAAATATTAACATTGCAACACATGCCAATACGGCCTTTTTAGTTTATTAAATTGCAATTTAAAATTTCCCGCGAAGTTTCGTGTTGAAAACGTCGCGGTATGATTGACGTCTCGGGTTGTAGCGGACATTATTTTCCAGCCCCATCCAAGCTGTAAGTAGTCTGCTTTAATCGCATAATTACACAGTATTCTGGACATCAGTGTTGCTGAATCTTTTGCAATTTGTTCAATTAATAATGGAGAAGTCAAAGTAGAAAGATGGAGGTGGGAAGCTTTTAGCCTTTAGCCACGCAAACACAGCCGGTGTTTCCTTGTTTGAAATTTTATGAAGGTGAAGCTTTACTATGAATCAGAGCGGTCAAGCGAACATGGATCAACCACATGTCAACCAGCAGTTTTCGGTGAGAAAATCGTGGTAATAAGTCGGCTCTTACCGGAGGCATCAGCGTAGCATGCGTCCTGCTGCGGCTGCGTGACTTCCCTCAGATACACTGGCGGTCAACACGCCCCTGGCCACACCCTTCTGACTTTCAGGTACAATATAATATCACTAAAACACTAGCAACACAATAGTTAGATAAGGGATTTTCCAGGATTATCCTAGTAAATGTGTCTAATAATATCTGAATCGCTCCCACTGCAATCGGCTTTTTTTTTTCTAGTGCTTCACTCTAACTTTCCTCATCCACAAATCTTTCATCCTTGCTCAAATTAATAGGGAAATTGTCGCTTTCTCGGTCCGAATCTCTCTTGCTGCTGATGGCCATGATTGTAAAAAATGTGAGGACCTCCACAACCTGTGACTTCACGCGCACATCGTCTGCTACTTCCGGTACAGGCAAAGCTTTTTTATTAGCGACCAAAAGTTGCGAACTTTATCGTCAATGTTCTCTACTAAATCCTTTCAGCAAAAATATGGCAATATCGCCAAATGATCAAGTATGACACATAGAATGGACCTGCTATCCCCGTTTAAATAAAAACATCTCATTTCAGTAGGCCTTTAAAAATAAGCGGAACATACTTCAGTGTACAGTAGTAAAGTTAAAGTGCCACTGATAGTCGCACACACTCCAGTTGTAGTAAAATGACCCTCTGCATTTGACCCATCCCCTAGTTCCACCCCCAGGGAGGTGAGGGGAGCAATGAGCAGCAGCGGTGGCCGCGCTCGGGAATCATTTTGGTGATTTAATCCCCATTTACCTCAATTTACAAGCTTAGTTGGTTCCATGACCAACGCATAACACAAATCAGTCATTTGAAATTAATTTGAATCCAAATATTATATTATTATAAATATATTGTCATGTTCTGTGGTTGTGTTTTGTTTAGTTATGTTCTGTTTGGATTTGGTTTGCTTTCTTGTTTGTGCACTCTTGTTTGTTTTGTCACCATGACGACCAATCGGTTCACCTGATTCATTTGGACTCACGCACCTGATTTGTTAATGCTCCTGTGTTAATTATGTTACCATTATTTAAGCCTCTAGTTGCCAGGCAGCCGGCCTGGCGACATCACTCCTGATACCCCTGACATTATTAATACTCTACTCTTTATGACTCTTTTTATGCTCATTCTATACCATTCTTCCTTGCTCGTTTTTTCACGTCACAGTACGTGTTTTTGTTTTTATGTCCATAGTTCTGCCTTTGTGCTAGGTTTTGCTTTCTTAGCCAAGTTTGTTCTCCGCCTTGTGTGCACCTTTTGTTTGTTCCTTCTTGAGTAAAATTAAATCATGCCTTTACCTTAACGCCTTGTCCAGTCCAGTCGCTTTGCACCATGGGAAAACAAACCGCGCCAAAGTCCAAGTCATGACATATATATTGTCTGATATACAAGACACTACAACGTGCTACAAACAACGAAAGTAATTTTATGAAGTAATGTCATTACTCTCTTTGTTTCTAATGTATATTTTCTGCTCGATCTACTCTATTTTATGCTGCAGCTGTTACATGAACTGTAATATTGTTATTGTTATATATTGTATATATATTATCTACAAATATAATATCATACATAGGTATATATCATATATTGCATGTATAATATATAAACATTATATATGTTATATTTTATATTGCTACTACGGTACATTTTTTGTCTTCTTTATACTTGCATTATCTTTTCCATCCTTACACTTTCCATCCTCTGTAATATATTAAAGATATATGTTATGAATAATATATAAATATTATATATATGTTATATTTTATATTGCTACTACGGTAAATTTTTTGTCTTCTTTATACTTGCATTATCCTTTCCATCCTTACACTTTCCATCCTTTGTAATATATTATACATACATTGTATGTATGATATATAAATATTACATATGTGTTATGATTTATATTGCTACTAGGGTACATTTTTTGTCTTTTTTGTACTTGCATTATCCTTTCCATCCTTACACTTTCCATCCTTTGTAATATATTATACATAAATTGTATGTATAATATATAAATATATTATATATGTTATATTTTATATTGCTACTACGGTACATTTTTTGTCTTCTTTATACTTGCATTATTCTTTCCATCCTTACACTTTCCATCCTTTGTAATATATTATACATACATTGTATGTATGATATATAAATATTACATATGTGTTATAATTTATATTGCTACTTAGGTACATTTTTCGTCTTCTTTGTACTTGCATTATCCTTTCCATCCTCATACTTTCCATCCTTTGTAATATGTTATACATAAATTGTATGTATAATATATAAATATATTATACGTGTTATATTGCTACTACGGTACATTTTTTGTCTTCTTTATACTTGCATTATCCTTTCCATCCTTGCACTTTCCATCCTTTGTAATATATCATACATAAATTGCATGTATAACATGTAAATATTACACGTTATAATTTATATTGCTACTACGGTACATTTTTTTGTCTTCTTTAGACTTGCATTATGCTTTCCATCCTTACACTTTCCATCCTTTGTAATTTATTATACATACATCGTATGTATAATATATAAATAATATATAGATGTTTTATTTTATATTACTACTACAGTACATTTTTTTGTCTTCTTTATACTTGCATTATCCTTTCCATCCTTACACTTTCCAACCTTTGTAACTGAGCTACTGTGTGGAACAATTTCCCTTGTGTATCAATAAAGTTTGTGTAAGTCTAAGTCTACTAGGTCTGCCCCGATTTGATATTGATAACAGTAATCGGCCCGATAACAGCAAAAAAAAAAAAAAAAAAAAAGTATCGGAAGATATTGGCTTGCACAAAGGATCTCAGATATAAGTTTCTAGACAAGTTACCTTAAATTCGGACAGTAAGCCGCTACTTTTTTTTTTTTACGCTTTGAATTCTGTGGCTTATTAAACAGTGCAGCTTATTTATGGATTTTTTTATCCGATAAGAAACATAATGAGAAAAGAAATAAAAAAATACAAGCAAACACACCTAGAAAGTGTTTCATTGTCTGTGCTATGGCGCCATCTTATGGACGCGTTTGCTCACTGCAGTTGTGCTTCCATTTAGTGTTTTTGAATTTCTATTTTTCAACCAGAGTGTCGTGTTCATCTTCCAGTAGTGCACGGCAAAAACTTACAGCGTGTGGAGCGGAGACGGCGTCCACAAAGTACATCCAGACATGACATGCCAATCAACAAAGGATGGCAACAACTTAAATAGTCTTGATTTCCAAAACAAAGCAGGTGCGAGGAATAGCGCTTAAAGGAAAACATGAAACTGCTACGGGACAATCCACCAAAAAAAGAGCGTAAGACAAGAACTAAAACACTACACACAAGAAAACACAAAAAAAAAACTCCAAATAAGTCAGGGCGTGATGTGACAGGTGGTGACAGTACACCTACTTTGAGACAAGAGCTATAGTGATGCATTCTTGGTTATGGTTTAAAGCAGGGGTCCCCAAACTTTTTGACTCGGGGGCCGCAGTGGGTTAAAAAAATTTAAGCCGGGGGCCGGGCTGTAAAATATATATCAGGTCAGGAAATAACACAGAGGCTATTTCATCCCTACAAGCCTGTTTCACAAGTTTCCCTGCTCTTCAGGGGATTTTATAATAACGTAGGCTCCAGCACCCCCTCGCGACCCCGAGAGGGAAAAGCGGTAAAAAATAAACCTGCGAAACAGGGGGTTTTATAATAAAATATATAATAAAATCCCCTGAAGAGCAGGAAAACTAGCCTCTCTGTTTTTTCCTGACTTAATGCAATGTATAACTGATAAACCACAGTAACCTTGACCCTCTCTCTCTCTCTCTCTCTCTCTCTTTCTCTCTCTCTCTCTCTCTCTCTCTCTCTCTGTCTCTCTCTCTCTCTCTATATATATATATATATATATGTATATATGTGTATGTATATATATTCTGAATGCAATAATGTCACATTATCAATGGGAAAATGCATTTTTAAACAATATGATTTGCCTGAGTGGCTAGGAGACACAGAGAGTAACAAGCGGTAGGAAATGAATTAGAGAGGACAGATTTAAAATAATAAATATACTAAGATAAAATTTAAATTCAAATATTTTAACTTGGGACATCCCGCGATGCTGGCGGGCCGGATTAGGCCCACGGGCAGTAGTTTGGTTTTAAGTCTTATACAACAATTGTGACGACGACTTTTTACTATCAATATCGGCTACTTAGTTTAATTTTTTTATGTTTTCTGCTGGTGGTGTGCCTGGATTTTTTTGGCTCAACAAAGGTTAGAAAAAAAATACTGCCATAATGATACACTGTAAAAAAAAAATCCTATTTTTATGGTTAATTCACTCTAAATTTCTACTGTAATTTTTCTTTTTTTTTTTAAATAGGTTATAAAACTGTAGAATTGAAGACATTATCTGTAAATAAACAAACCGCCTGTTATTTTAAATAATATGCCAGTAATGACAAACTATGTATATTTCAATTTTTTTTACAGAAAAATACCAAATTAATAATACATATCATTTTCTGTTTTCTCAAATTACTTTCAAATTCATGTAAAATTACAGTAATTAACTTTCATTTCATATGTAGCTTGTTATATAAAAGTCTATGTCCATACTAACAATCTAACAGTTTTCTATGTAATTTTAAGGAAAATCTTTTTTTTTTAATATTTATGTGTATTTTTATATTCAAGTTGAAAAATATTTGTAGCCTGTTGTATAAAGGTTTATATTCATGCTAACAATTTAACATTTTTTCTGTAATATAACACACGTTGGTGACTGCAAGACCTACTTGATCAACAGCCAACAGCCATACAGGTCACACTGAGGGCGGCCATACAAACACATTTAACACTGTTACAAATATGTGCCACATTGTGAACCCACATCAAACAAGAATGACAAACACATTTCAGGAGAACATCTTCACCGTAACACAAAATAAACACAAAAGAACAAATACCCAGAATGCCATACACCACTACTCTTGCGGGCTACACCCCTGCAACCACCAAAACCCCGCCCACCTCAACCGACGCACGGAGGGGGGCGGTGATGTGGGGTGTATTCAGTGTTAAAAAATATTACATGGCTCTCCCGGAAATACATTTTGGCTCTCTCAGCCAAAAAGGTTCCCGACCCCTGCGCTCGAGAGGGAAGAGTGCTTGAAACTCCGCATGTCAACATCTCCGCAAAATTTCCACATCAACACCGTATGAAAAAAATTGTCAACAACAGAAGGCGATAACATCCGCAGGAACCTACCACATAGCGAAGGACATACACTATTTGATTTCCTATCATGCAGCTCATTTTTATTTGACAGTTATTGAAATATCTTCTGTGACATCATGCACAAATGTGCACTTTGTATGTCTTAAACTATTGTAGTGGTGTTCTGTACAAAAAGAGTGCACTTTAATTCAGTGTTGTTTTGATATGTCATCTTGGTGACATCATGCACAAAAGTGCACTCATAGCTTGTTTTGAAATGTCTCTGACAATCTTGCACTTTCTGTTTTGTAAATGACATGAAATGTTTTTACCACTGTTTAATAACTGTTTAATAAACACAGTTTTGGTAAATTAACTTGCAGTATTTCTTCCCAAAATTATTAGCGCATGCTAACTATTGCCGCCGGGTCAAATTCGTGACATCACGAGTGCCGTTCCCCCTGTCATCATTTTCAAAATGGCGGAGAAGTTTTTTTTTTTTGCTTGTACTATGTTTAAACCAGGGGTCTTGTTCAACAGCCATACAGATCACACTGAAAGTTGTGATATAAAACAACTTTAAAACTCTTACATAATATGTGCAACACTCTGTGAACACACACCAAACAAGAATGACAAACACATTTCGGGAGAACATTGGCTCTGTAACACATTATAAACGCAACATAAGAATTACCCAGAATGACATGCATCCATGACTCTTGGCTATATTATACACCCTGCTAGCAAAAAACCCCGCAGCCTTGAGGTGGGCAGGGTTGGGGGCATAATATGTAGCCAAGAGTCATGGATGCATGGCATTCTGGGTAATTGTTATGTTGCGTTTATAATGTGTTACAGAGCCGATGTTCTCCAGAAATGTGTTTGTTGTTCTTGTTTGGTTAGGGTTCACAGTGTGGCACATATTAGTAAGAGTGTTAAAGTTGTTTATATCACGACCTTCAGTGTGATCTGTATGGATATTGAGCAAGTATGCCTTGCAATCTCGTACGGGAAGCAGCGAAATGCTTGCGTACGGCCGGCACGCAGATAGCATGGTATAAAGGCGGGCGGGAGGACATGTTGTAGAGCAGTGGTACCCAACCACCGGGCCGCGGCCTGGTACCGGGCTGCAGAATATTTTTTTATTAATTATTAATTTAATTTTTGTTTTAAATGTTCCTTTACTGCATGCCATTGGTAAGCGCAGGGGTGAGAAGAGGTTTTAAAATTATTAGCGCCTGCTTACTTTTATCGCATGCCTTCAATAAGCGCAGGAGTGAGAAGTGGTTTTAAATTAATTAGCGCCCCGGCGGCTATTCAAGGGAATTGTCACACTTATGGATCATGTTTTGTTTTGTCATGTTATGTTTTGATTTTGGACATTGTCACATTTTGCACTTCCTGGTTTTGTTTGTTTCCATGCCAACGCATTAGTTCCCACCTCATTCGCGCCCTCGATTAGCTGCTTCATGCTTTGCAATGCCGTCCATTTCGTCCACGTAAGTTTTTGTTATTCATGCCACTGCGCAAGTGTTTTTGTTGCATGTTTGTAGTTTATAGCCTTTGTGCTAGTCTTTTGTTTCATAGCCCAGTTTTTTGTACCGCCATTGTGCGCGCTTTTTGTTGGTTCCTGTTTTTAGTTTTAGTGTTAAAATAAAGATGTCTTTACCTTCGCGCCGTTTCCACTCCATTCGCTTTGCACCTCGGGAAAACAAACCAAGACCGAGTCCGAGCCTGACAGGAATATGGTATTCGTGGTTTTCCTCTCTGCATGAAAGTTTAAAAGTAGCATATATTAATGCAGTATGAACAAGAATATTTTAATGTCGACACATAGAATCATCGTACTGCTGTGATTATATGCATCAAGTGTTCGTTCAAGGCTAAGGCAAAATATCGAGGTCTGTATCCTGTATCGTGACATGGCTTAAAAATATCGAGATATTAATAAAAGGCCAAATCGCCCAGACCTATCAGGCGGTTTTGTTTGGATCAAAATGCACACATGGAAGAAGTCTCCCAGCTTAGCGTTTTTTTGAGGGTTTTGCCAGCGCTCCTAATGAGACCGTCAGGGCTAGTTAGCGCAGCCTGGCAGTCTCACGTCCCCTCCGGGCTGCAGACAGCTGTTATTAGCTGCTAATGCTACTGTACGCCAAAGGGCCAGATTAGCATACCGGCCAAAATATGAAATATTCCCTTAAGCGTCGCTATGCAATGTTAGCACGTTCGCTGTTTGCACCTCAACGTCTTTAGTACTAGGCTGACTATATTCTGAAATCCCCAAAAAGAGGACACATATGTGCATGCCAAGGCGGGCAGCACGTCAAGGCCTAGGTGAAAATTTGCCAATGATACTGGAACTTGCTTTATAAATAATATATTTATTTAAATAAAACATTTTTTCTCCTCTGTTGACAGTATAACAAATTAAGTCACATGTACAGTGGGGCAAAAAAGTATTTAGTTAGCCAGCGATTGTGCAAGTTCTCCCACTTAAAATGATGACAGAGGTCTGTAATTTTCATCATAGGTACACTTCAACTGTGAGAGACAGAATGTGAAAAAAAATCCAGGAATTCACATTGTAGGAATTTTAAAGAATTTATTTGTAAAATAAGTATTTGGTCAACCATTCAAAGCTCTCACTGATGGAAGGTTTTGGCTCAAAATCTCACGATACATGGCCCCATTCATTCTTTCCTTAACACGGATCAATCGTCCTGTCCCCTTAGCAGAAAAACAGCCCCAAAGCGTGATGTTTCCACCCCCATGCTTCGCAGTAGGTGTGGTGTTCTTGGGATGCAACTCTGTATTCTTCTTCCTCCAAACACGAGGAGTTGAGTTTATACCAAAATGGATACATGGATGATACAGCAGAGGATTGGGAGAATGTCATGTAGTCCAGTGGTCCCCAAGCACCGGGCCGCGGCCCGATTGATACCGGGCCGCAGAAGAATTTTTTATTAATTTCTATTAAAAAAAAAATATATATATATATATATATATATATATTTAATGTCCTGCAGTCCTGGGTTCAAATCCAGGCTCAGGATCTTTCTGTGTGGAGTTTGCATGTTCTCCCCGTGAATGCGTGGGTTCCCTCCGGGTACTCCGGCTTCCTCCCACTTCCAAAGACATGCACCTGGGGATAGGTTGATTGGCAACACTAAATTGGCCCTAGTGTGTGAATGTGAGTGTGAATGTTGTCTGTCTATCTGTGTTGGCCCTGCGATGAGGTGGCGACTTGTCCAGGGTGTACCCTGCCTTCCGCCCGATTGTAGATGAGATAGGCGCCAGCGACCCCAAAAAGGGAATAAGCGGTAGAAAATGGATGGATATATTTTTAATTTTTTTATTAAATCAACATAAAACCACAATATACACTTACAATTACTGAACCAACCACAACAACGTACCTTTTTCATGACAAAACGTCCCTTTTTCATGACAAAGAAAAAAAAAATAATAATAATTAAAAAAGGACCCCCCCCCCCCCTTCCCGGGCCGCGGGACAATTTATTAAGCGTTGACCGGTCCGCGGATACAAAAAGGTTTGGGGACCACTGATGTAGTCAGATGAAACCAAAATAGAACTTTTTGGTATAAACTCAACTCGTCATGTTTGGAGGAAGAAGAATACTGAGTTGCATCTCAAGAACACCACACCTACTGTGAAGCATGGGGGTGGAAACATCATGCTTTGGGGCTGTTTTTCTGCTAAGGGGACAGGACGATTGATCCGTGTTAAGGAAAGAATAAATGGGGCCATGTATCGTGAGATTTTGAGCCAAAAACTCCTTCCATCAGTGAGAGCTTTGAATGGTTGACCAAATACTTATTTCCCACCATAATTTACAAATAAATTCTTTAAAATTCCTACAATGTGAATTCCTGGATTATTTTCCCACATTCTGTCTCTCACAGTTGAAGTGTACCTATGATGAAAATTACAGACCTCTGTCATCATTTTAAGTGGGAGAACTTGCACAATCGGGGGCTGACTAAATACTTTTTTGCCCCACTGTATGTTATGTAACATTCACAGTTTTAGAAAAAGTACAGAGGTGGCAATATTCAAAATAACCTCTTGTATATAATATACACATAAATAATGCCTCAAAACAGGTGAATTATATTTAAACAAAAAACAGGTAACAGCCCATTCTTTAAAATGTCTCTTCTCAGTCTAGTGCAGTGGTCCCCAACCTTTTTTTTTTTTGGGGGGGGGGGGTGGGGGGGGGGGTGGGGGGTGGGGTGCGGTGGTGTCATTTTTCTTCTTTTTTTTCTTTTTTTTTTTTTCTTCTCTGTCATGAAAAAGGGACGTTTTTGTCATGAAAAAGGGATTTTTTTTGTGGTTTGTGCACTATTTGTAAGTGTATATTGTGTTTTTTATGTTGATTTAATAAAAAAAATATATTTTTGTATTTTTTTTTTTTTTTTTTTTTTTTTTTTTTTTAAATAAAAAATTATTCTGCGGCCCGGTACCAATCGGGTGGACCATTCTAATGTAAAAAAAACATTTGAAACAAAAACAGATGATATCAGAGAATACACCATAGACTTCTTAGTTTGTCTTGTATTTATTGCACAAGATGTATTTAAGTCACCCAACAGCTCCAATGAGCGTCTATTTCCTTTTCCCGGCAAAAACTCGAACCAACACTTCCTGTCAACAGCGTCACTTCCCTAACTTCCCCGGAAGTTCCGCCCCTCAGCCAGATCCATTGGCTAACACCCCATAGATAGCCGCTACAATTTTTACAGCTAGAATTCACCAACTCGAGTAATATATATACGGTAACTTCACCCTTGGACGTACATTAAAAATACACGCAACCCTAATTCAAAATGCCGGACAATTGAGGCATTTAAAAGAACCCCACCCGGACAGCCCCGCAAAAGAGGACATGTCCGGGGAAAAGAGGACGTGACTCCACTTGCTCAGAATCCACACTGTTTTTGCTCATTATGGTCCAAACGCGGTATGGAAAATAAGCTTTGGCGTACATTGCTGGTGGGCTTCTTCCGTCTTGCCAATCAGGTCCTATAATCTGTTTATAGCAAGTATAATGTATACAGTAAGCTTATGCCCATGTTGACGCTAGGGACCAGTTTTTGGATGATATTTCTCACTTAATGGTGGAATGATGTCAGCATTTCTCACATCAAAGGCCTTTGAAGCCAGCATGTGTGCTAAGATGAATGTTTCAAGTATTTTATATATTATTTTCTTTCATCTGGTTGTTATTGCCCTGGTGTTGGAATGCTTCAGTCAAGACTTTTGACTAGCACTTGGTATTGGTTCTTATCAACCTGCATTAAGGATCTTTGACTAAGATGTTTAGTAGGTCCTTAAAAACATCAATGTTCCGCACATAGAGAACCAGTTCTCTGGTTGTATATGAGATCTTTGACTGGTTGTTTTTTAAATAGGTTCTTAAAAACAACAACCTGTGAATATTGTATTTCAAGAGAATTTCTATAAACAGCAGGGTTGTCCTGTTGTAAAGAGGATTTTTGATTTTGTTGTGTTTATCAGCTGTTCTCATAGAGGATCTTTGACTAGTGCTTTTCCTACTAGCCTCCTAAAAACAGCAGTTCTCAGGTTAAATAGGGGATCTTTGATTCGTGATTTTTTTTTTCTTTGTCCTTCAAACACAGCAATGTTCCTCTCAGAGAAGATCTTTGACTCATGTTTTTTCAGTGGATTACTAAAAAAAAGCAGCGTTGTCCTGTTGTGAAGAGGATCTTTGATTTCATTGTGTTTATTAGGTGTTCTCATAGAGGATCTTTGACTGTTTGTTCTGTTTGACTCGTGTTTTTACCAGTCAATTCCTAAAAGCAACGTTGTCTTGTGTCCAGTTAAATAAAGGATCTTTGACTCACATTTTTTGTGGGTCCTTTCATAGAGGATTTTGGACTAGTGTTTTTCCAACAAGACTCCTAAAAACAGCAGTTATCCGGTTTTATAGGGGATCTTTGACTTGTGATTTTTTTTCTTCGTCCTTCAAAAACAGCAATGTTGCTTTCATAGTAGATCTTTAACTAGTGTTTTTTCAGTAAATTACAACAAAAAAGCAGTGTCGTCCTGTTGTAAAGAGGATCTTTGATTTTGTTGTGTTTATTAGGTGTTCTCATAGAGGATCTTTGACTAATGTTTGTCCAACAGGTTCATAACACATCAGAGTTCTCCAGTTAAATAGGGGATCTTGGACTAGTGGATTTTTTACAGGTCCTTTAAAAACAGCAATGTTCCTCTCAAAGATGATCTTTGACTAGTGTTTTTTTCAGTAGAGTCCTACAAAAAAGCAGCGTTGTCTTGTTGTAAAGAGGATCTTTGATTTCATTGTTTATTAGGTGTTCTCAGAGAAGATCTTTGACTGTTTGTCCAACGGCTTCATAAAAACATTAGAGTTGTCCGGTTATAAAGGGGATCTTTGACTTGCAATTTTTTTTCTGTGTCCTTCAAAAACATCAAAGTTCCTCTCAAAGAAGAACTTTGACTAGTGTTTTCCCCCAGTAGATTCCTAAAAGCAGTGTTTTCTTGTGTCCAGTTAAATAAAGGATTTTTGATTTACTTTTTTTGTGGGTCCTCTCCTCGAGGTTCTTGGACTAGTACTTTTCCAACAAGCTTCCTAAAAAGAGCAGAGTTCTCAGGTTGAATAGGGGATCTTTGATTTGTGATTTTTTTTTTGTCCTTCAAACACAGCAATGTTTCTCTCAAAGAAGATCTTTGACTAGTGTTTTTCCTAGTGATTCCTACAAAAAAGCAGCAATGTCCTGTTGTAAAGAGGATCTTTGATTTTGTTGTGTTAGGTGTTCTCACAGAGGATCTTTGACTTATGTTTTTACAACAGGTTCATAAAAACAGAGTTCTCCAGTTCAATAGGGGATCTTGGACTAGTAGATTTTTTATAGGTCCTTCAAAAACAGCAAAGTTCCTCTCAAAGAAGAACTTTGACTTGTGTTTTTCCAAGTAGATTCCTAAAAGTAGCGTTGTCTTGTGTCCAGTTATATAGAGGATCTTTGACTCATTTTTTTATGGGTCCTCTCATAGAGGACCTTTAACTAGTGCTTTTCCAACAAGACTCCTAAAAACAGCAAAGTTCTCCGGTTACATAGGGGCTCTTTGACTCGTGATTTTTTCCTGGTCCTTCAAAAACAGCAATGTTTCTCTCAAAGAAGAGCATTCACTTGTGTTTTTTCAGTAGATTCCTACAAAAAGCAGCATTGTCCTGTTATATAAAGGATATTTAACTCAGTGTTTGTGTGTGTGTCCTCAAAAGAGGATATTTGACTAGTGTTCCAACAGATTTCTAAAAATAGAATTATTCTGTTGTATCGTAGATCTTTGACCCGTGATTTTTTTTCTTCGTCTTTCAAATACAGAAATGTTCTTCTCAAAGAAAATCTTTGACTAGTGTTTTTCCAATAGATTCCTACAAAAAAAGCAGTATTGTCCTGTTATATTTAGGATCTTTGATTCAGTTTTTTGTGGCTCCTCACATAGAGGATCCTTGACTAGGGTTTTTTTTTAACAGATTCCTATAAACAACAGAGTTCTCCTTGATTTTTTTTTCTTGATCCTCCAAAAATAAGCAATTTTCTTTTCAAAGAAAATCTTTGACTTGTTTTTCCCAGTAGATTCCTACAAAAAAGCAGTTTTGTCCTAAGTCATGTTATATATCAAAGATCTTTGATTCAGTATTTTGTGGGTCCTCTCATAGAGGATCTTTGACTAGGGTTTTCCATCCATCCATCCATTTTCTACCGCTTATTCCCTTTCGGGGTCGCGGGGGGCGCTGGCGCCTATCTCAGCTACAATCGGGCGGAAGGCAGGGTACACCCTGGACAAGTCGCCACCTTATCGCAGGGCCAACACAGATAGACAGACAACATTCACACTCACATTCACACACTAGGGCCAATTTAGTGTTGCCAATTAACCTATCCCCAGGTGCATGTCTTTGGAAGTGGGAGGAAGCCGGAGTACCCGGAGGGAACCCACGCATTCACAGGGAGAACATGCAAACTCCACACAGAAAGATCCCGAGCCTGGATTTGAACCCAGGACTGCAGGAACTTCGTATTGTGAGGCAGACGCACTAACCCCTCTGCCACCGTGAAGCCCGACTAGGGTTTTTTTCCAACATATTTCTAAAAACAGCAGAGTTCTCTGGTTATACAGAGGATCTTTGACTCAAGATTTTTTTTTTCTTGGTCCTTCAAGAGCAGCAATGTTTCCCTCAAAGAAGAGCTCTCACTCTTGTTTTTTTTTTCCAGTAGATTCCTACAAAAAAAGCACCAATGTCCTGTGTCTTATAAATAGAGGATCTTGGACTCAATTTTGTTTGTGGGTCCTCTCATAGGGGATCTTTGACTATGGTTTTCCCAAAACAGTCCTAAAAACAGCTGTTCTCTGGTTAAATTAATGATCTTTGACTGGTGATATTTGAGTTGCTTGTGTTACTCTTATATTATCATGCCTTGCTTGTCAGTTGAAAGTCTTGTGTTGGTGTTTTCCTATCTTTAGTGTTTAGTTCCTGTCTGTCAGCCTTATTTTCAAGTTCCATTTCCTATTAATTTGGTTATGCGGCACTTTTACTTTGTCTACCAGCGCACCTGTTCTGAGTTTGTAATCTCATTTATCTAAATTCAGCTGGTGCTTTGTGTTTATGTTGTGCCACGTTTGTTGAAGTCTCCAGCATTCTGTTAGTTTAGTTTTTAGCCCGTTTAGTTTGTTTTTTTCCTATGCTTCAGTGCATTCCTAGCTGCACTCTTCTTTTGTTTTGCTTAGTAAATACCTTTTTACCTGCTGCCTTCGGAATATGACTACTCTCGTTATCAAGCGACCCAAGCTCCACATGATCATGAAATAGTACTTTTTAAAAAGATTATAAAAAAACTGCAAAGTTCTCCGGTTATTTAGAAGCTTTGTGATTGTTTTCTTAGTAAGTACGTAAAACTGTCAATATTTATCCAAATAATGATCTTTGACAGATTTTTTTTTTTCCTGCGCAGATTGCTAAAAACAGCAGAGTTGACTAGTGCAAACTGTTTATGACTATATCAGGTAATTTGGTAACTTAAAAATATGATGCTGTGGCTAATCGTTGATTGACATATGAAAATTAAAAATGAATGTTTCTTAGTTTTGTAAAAAAATTGTGGCCCACAGGACAGTTTAGATCGGGGGTCAGCAACCCTTTAGCTCTTTAGCGCCGCCCTAGTGGCTCCCTGGAGCTTTTTCAAAAATGGAACATGATGGGGGAAAAATATGTTATTTTAATAATGTTTCTGTAGGAGGACAAACATAACACAAACCTTCCTAAGTGTTTACAAAACCCATTATTTAATATGTTTTTGTTTCACTGATGAGAGTATTTGGCCAGCGCCGTTTTGTCCTACAAATTTTGGCGGTCCATGAACTCACCAGAGTTGGTGTACGTGTACAAGTTTCTCCGTGGCTGCCACGGAAAGACGTGCTTAATGCCACGCCTTCTTTGTCTCATTTTGTCCACCAAACGTTCTACGCTGTGCGTGAATGCACAAGTGTGAGCTTTGTTGATGTTATTGCGTGGCATGCTAATAATTGATTGATTGATTGATTTAAACTTTTATTAGTAGATTGCACAGTACAGTACATATTCCGTACAATTGACCACTAAATGGTAACACCCGAATAAGTTTTTCAACTTCTTTAAGTCGGGGGCCACGTAAATCAATTCATGGTAGCTGTGTGTACGTTTTGCGTCATTATGCCTTGTTTGTAGGTATATTTGATTAATTAAATTAATTTCCTTTACTTATGTCCTTTGTGTATTTAATTTATATTTGCATGTCTCATGAAAACATTATTTGTATGTAATATTGGCTGCGTTTCTGATTGTGTGCCATGTTGTTCCAGACCACAGCAAACGTTAACATGTTGTTCCAGACCACAGCAAACGTTACTCAGTTTGCAAAGGTATTAATAGATCCATTAGAAGAAGAACGTCTGTCCTTTCCTTTAACTTGGGCACACACACATATATACCTTTGGCAGTTTCCAGTAACCCTCTGAGACACTTACTTAACGTGTTGTCTTCATCATAACACTTACATAAGGCTTTTAACGTTTTTTTGCGGCTCCAGACGGATTCGTTTTTTTGTTTTTTTTTGGTCCAATATGGCTCTTTCAACACGTTGGGTTTGCCGACCCCAGGTTTTGATGAACAGCTGGGATGTAGGTATTCGCTACAGACATTTGGAATGATTGATTTTTGCTTCCGATCTACATTCCTCGTGCATAAAAGCAAAAATACTTAGAATTTGTCTGTGTTTCTTCTCTTTCAGAGCAGATACGCCGTTACAGATCGAGGTGTGAGGCTCTACAGTTCTCTGCCCATGCGCCCCAACAACGACGGAAAGAGACTGCCATCTACCGGGGTAAGGCCCACTCCCAAATATATTTTTGTTTTCCCTAATCATGTCAGGCCAGTCAGATGTTTTAAAATTGGCCTCAGCACTTCTTGGTTTTGAAACTCACAACTTGGGACTGGATACTTTCTTGTGAGTCACACATAAGTATTCGATCATAGGAGGCGTACTTAGAAGAGCCTACAGTCAACAACTCGTGATTTGATTGGCCTTCGCAGCGGTCTATCAACTGTATGTTCCACGTTCGCCTACACTGCCTGGACCGCCACGGATTTCATTCAGCGCTGGCATCATACCATGAATTGATTAACGTGGACCCCGACTTAAACAAGTTGGAAAACTTATTCGGGTGTTACCATTTAGTGGTCAATTGTACGGAATATGTACTGTACTGTGCAATCTACTAATAAAAGTTTCAATCAATCAATCAATCAAAAACAAGCTAGCTGAATTCTGATTGGATAAAAGATCGAACGCAGGGGTCCCCAAACTTTGTGATATATATATATATATATATATATATATATATGTATGTATATATATATGTATATATATATATATATGTATGTATATATATATATATATATATATATATATATATATATATATGTATATATATATATATGTATGTATGTATGTATGTATGTATGTATGTATGTATGTATGTATGTATGTATATATATATATATATGTATATATATATATATATGTATATATATGTGTATGTATATATATATGTATATATATGTATATATATATATATATATATATGTATATATATATATATATGTATATATATATATATATATATATATATATATATATATATATATATATATATATGTATGTATACATATATACCGAGCTCAATGATGTCACGTTATTGATGGGAGAAAGCATTTTTAGACAACATGATTTGCCTGAGCAGTGAGGAGACACTGAAAGTAACAAGCGGTATAAAATGGATTGGAAAGGATAGATCAAAAAAAATAATAAAACAATCCCAAAAATAATATTTTTTTAATTTTTAATGAAAAAAAAATTCCCCAAAAATATATATATAAAAAAAAAATATATATATATATATATAAAAATATATATATATCTATATATTATATATATATATATATATATATATATATATATATATATATATATATATATATATATATATATATATATATATATATATATATATATATATGTCTAAATTGGCACTAGTGTGTGAATGTGAGTGCGAGGTTTGTATGTCTATCTGTGTTGGCCCTGCGATGAGGTGGCGACTTGTCCAGGGTGTACTCCGCCTTCCGCCCGATTGTAGCTGAGATAGGCGCCAAAAGGGACTAAGCGGTAGAAAAAAGATGGATGGATGTATATATTTATATATATATATTTACTTGGGACTTCCGGCGGGCCGGATTTTGGACGCTGGTGGGCCGGATCCGGCCCGCGAACCTTAGTTTGAGGACCCCTGGTCTAACTTAAGAACAGCAACACTGGAGTCTGATATGACATAAAGACAATATAATGCATACTTTTATATATTCAGGAAAAGTAAAATCAAAATAAAATGAAATTTCCTCAATTTATTATTAAAATTTATGTTAGGCCCGCAGAGACAGCCTTAACCTTCTTGAATCTTCAACCTTACGAACTTCCCTTAGTGATGGCAAACTTGATTCCTTTCACTGACTCAAGTTTTTTGAGTCACTCAGTAAAGTGAATCGGGTACTCGACACAGAAGTTTCCTTTCCCAAAGAACAACCATCACATGTTATGTAGACCACAAGGAAATGTTTTACATTTAGAAACAAATAATAATAATAGGACTCCTTTAATGCGTCTTATATACGAAACAAGGTAAAAAATAGACCATTCATCGACAGTGCGCCTTATATTCCGGTGCGCCCTACGGTTCGGAAAATACCGTAAGCGAAGCATGGCACAGTTGGGGGCAACCTGAGGGTTCCTGGTTCAATCCCCACCTTCTACCAACCTCGTCACCATCCATTGTGTCCTTGAGCAGGACACTTCACCCTTGCCCCTGATGGGTCGCGGTTAGGGCCTTGCATGGCAGCTCCCGCCATCGTTGTGTGAATGGGTGAATGTGGAAATAGTGTCAAAGTGCTTTGAGTACATTTTGAAGGTAGAAAAGCGCTATACGAGTGTAACCCACTTACCATTTATATCTTCATCAGGCAATTAAGTCGTTGGCTTTGTTGAAACGTCCCGTAAAGCAAGGAGCCATCTTGGCGTTTGAGTGGCAGCTGCGTGCTTGCTTTGCTTTGTTCGTGCACGCTCAAAGTACGTTTTGTTATACCGCAGCTGTTTTTTGAGAGCGTCAACGTTAACTTCATTTAAATGCTGCTTTATTTCCGACGGATTCAAATTCTTGAAGTTTGGTAATGCTGACAAAAGTGCTGCAACACTAACTTTTTACCCCAAAACTCTCTTTATTTTGCCTTATAATCAGAATCAGGCTGGCCTGGCTTTTTTTTCCCCCCAACAAAAGGGGGGAAAGAACAATAGGAGCAAATAAAGAAATTAATTTCATCTCTCCATCTCTTTTTTTTGTTACTTTTTGAATTATCTCCTGGCTGCTTCGGGCCTCAGCGAGGAGGTGGGGATGTAGAGGAGGACAGAGAAGGACAAAGCAGAAGCTGCGTTTTATTGTCAAGCGCTTTATTTCAGTTTAATTACAACAGGAATTGTATTGATGGCTCGTGTCCTAAATTATTTATGAAGATTGGAGTGCAAACAAAGCATTTCCAAGGAAAACCCCGGGCACTTTTTTTTTTTTTTTCGAAAGTGAATATTTTCCATGTCGTTCGCAGACGCTTACAAATCACGGGAATGAGTTCCTTGTCAGAGACATGCATGGAGTCCTAAAGATTTACAGTATATCCGCTTCCATCTGATCCTCTCTGGCATGTAAATCCAAGCACAGCTCTTACTCTGATCAAAATGTGGTGTCGCAGAAAGGGAGGCGGGACATGAAATGCATGCTTTTGCTTCTGCGGAAAGAGGAACCCTCATATGCATTCAAAAGTTGGAAACATTTGGAGCAGTGGTTCTTAACCTGGGTTCGATCGAACCCTAGGGCAGGGGTCGGGAACCTTTTTGGCTGAGAGAGCCAAGAAGCCAAATATTTTAAAATGTATTTCCCTAAGAGCCATATAATATTTTTATTTAACACTAAATGCGTGCGTATTTAAGTAAGACCAACATTTCCAGAGTATAATAGGTCTCTTATTCTTTGTAATAACATTGTTATTCTAAAGCTAAATGTGGAGGGGGCGTGGCCTGCGGGCCTGCAGAAAAGCAGGATGTTGCCAGGACCGGCCTCGAAATCAGCGACAGGTGCGTAGATGGCCCACCTGGGCCTTGTTATCTAATCACCTGTCGCTCTGTTATAAGCAGCAGCCAGGAGGGGAGACAGGGTTGGGGCTGGAGCCAGAGGGCGAATGAGGACGCAAGAGAAAAAGACAATTGCTGGAACGCAACTGAGAGACTAATTGAAAAAAAAAAAACAATATTTTAACCCTAAAACAGGCTCTCATGTCGGTGCTTGGTGGTCTGAAGAACCCCCAGGAGGGCAAGCCCAACACTTACCATTAACGCAACTTCTTGAACATAAAAATGCATTAGCATATTTTATATTTTGAATGTTATTTTTAACACTATGATTACAAGTGGAATTATTCATTACTTATCGTGTTAAGCAGTGTCAGCTCAGTTTTATCCGAGAGCCAGATGCAGTCATCAAAAGAGCCACATCTGGCTCTAGAGCCATAGGTTCCCTACCCCTGCCCTAGGGGTTCGGTGAGTCGGCCTCAGGGGTTCGGCGGAGGTCAAGAAACACCCGACTCATCGTGTACAAACCCCGTTTCCATATGAGTTGGGAAATTGTGTTAGACGTAAATATAAACGGAATACAATGATTTGCAAAACATTTTCAACCCATATTCAGTTGAATATGCTACAAAGACAACATATTTGATGTTCAAACTTATAAACTTTATTTTTTTTTGCAAATAATAATTAACTTTAGAATTTGATGCCAGCAACACGTGACAAAAAAGTTGGGAAATGTGACAATATATACTGATAAAGCTGAGGAATGCTCATCAAACACTTATTTGGAACATCCCACAGGTGTGCAGGCTAATTGGGAACAGGTGGGTGCCATGATTGGGTATAAAAACAGCTTCCCTAAAAAATGCTCAGTCTTTCACAAGAAAGGATGGGGCGAGGTACACCCCTTTGTCCACAACTGCGTCAGCAAATAGTCAAAACAGTTTAAGAAAAACGTTTCTCAAAGTGCAATTGCAAGGAATTTAGGGATTTCAACATCTACGGTCCACAATATCATCAAAATGTTCAGAGAATCTGGAGAAATCACTCCACGTAAGCGGCATGGCCGGAAACCAACATTGAATGACCGTGACCTTCAATCCGTCAGATGGCACTGTATCAAAAACCGACATCAATCTCTAAAGGATATCACCACATGGGCTCAGGAACACTTCAGAAAACGACTGTCACTAATTACAGTTGGTTGCTACATCTGTAAGTGCAAGTTAAAGCTCTACCATGCAAGGCGAAAGCCATTTATCAACAACATCCAGAAACGCTGCCGGCTTCTCTGAGCCGAGATCATCTAAGATGGACTGATGCAATGTGGAAAAGTGTTCTGTGGTCTGACGAGTCCACAATTCAAATTGTTTTTGGAAATATTCGACATCGTTGTCATCCGGACCAAAGGGGAAGCGAACCATCCAGACTGTTGTTGAAACAAAGTTCAAAAGCCAGCATCTGTGATGGTATGGGGGTGCATTAGTGCCCAAGGCACGGGTAACTTACACATCTGTGAAGGCACCATTAATTCTGAAAGGTAAATACAGGTTTTGAAACAACATATGCTGCCATCTAAGCGCCTTGCTTATTTCAGCAAGAAAATGCCAAACCACATTCAACACGTTTTACAACAGCGTGGCTTCGTAAAAAAAGAGTGTGGGTACTTTCAGACCTGTGTCCCATCGACAATGTGCGGCGCATTATGAAGCGTAAAATACGACAGCGTAGACCCCGGACTGTTGAACGACTGAAACTCTACATTAAACAAGAATGGGTAAGAATTCCACTTTCAAAGCTTCAACAATTAGTTTCCTCAGTTCCCAAACATTTATTGAGTGTTGTTAAAAGAAAAGGTGATGTAACACAGTGGTGAACATGCCCTTTCCCAACTACTTTGGCATGTGTTACAGCCATGAAATTCTAAATTAATTATTATTTGCCAAAAAAAATAAAAATTATGAGTTTGAACATCAAATATCTTGTCTTTGTAGTGCATTCAATTGAATATGGGTTGAAAAGGATTTGCAAATCATCGTATTCCTTTTTTATATATGAATAACACAATTTCCCAACTCATACACTGCAAAAACTGAAATCTAAGTAAGATTAAATATCTCAATTAAGGGTGATATTTGCTTATTTTCTTTCTGATAAGATCATTCTTCTCATTAAGCATATTTTATGTTAGACTGTTTTGCTTGTTTTAAGGGTTTAGGTCCTAAATTATCTGAGTAAGATACCACAGCTTGTTGCTGAGATTTTATGACCTATATTGAGTAAAACATGCTTGAAACTAGAATGCCAACTCTTTATCAGCCAATAAATGCTTTAAAATGGGATACCGGAAATTATCGGTATCGGTTTCAAAAAGTAAAATCTATGACTTTTTAAAACGCTGCTGTACGGAGTGATACACGAACGTAGGGAGAAGTACAGAGTGCCAATAAACCTTAAAGGCACTGCCATTGCGTGCCGGCTGAATCACATAATATGTACGGCATTTCACACAAATAAGTGAATGCAATGCATACTTGGTCAACAGCCATACAGGTCACACTGAGGGTGGCCGTATAGACAACTTTAACACTGTTACAAATATGCGCCACACCGTGAACCCACACCAAACAAGAGTACATCCATCTATTTTTCAACCACTTATTCCCTTTGGGGTCGCGGGGGGTGCTGGTGCCTACTCAGCTACAATCGGGCGGAAGGCGGCGTACACCCTGGACATGTCGCCGACCAAAACATGAATGACAAACACATTTTGGGAGAACATCTGCACCGTAACACAACATAAATACAACAGAACAAATACCCAGAACCCTTTGCAGCACTAACTCCTCCGGGACGCTCCAATATACACCCCCCGCTACTTTTTTTCTACTAAGAAAAGTGCACTTGCTTTTAGCGAGAATATACTTATTTTAAGGTATTTTTGGGTTCATTGAGGTTAGCTAATTTGAACTTGTTTTGGAAAGTCTTGACAAGCTGAATTTTCTTGTTTCTATTGGCAGATGATTTTGCTTAGTTCAAGTAAAATACCCCTAATTTTTGTATCTTTTTTTCTTGTTTTTGAACACCTGACTTTTTGTAGTTTTATCCTTTCGGTCATAACCCAAAGCTTATGACCATAGGTGAGGATGGGAAGGTAGATCGACCGGTAAATTGAGAGCTTTGCCTTCCGGCTCAGCTCCTTCTTCACCACAACGGATCGGTACAACGTCCGCATTACTGAAGACGCCGCACCGATCCACCTGTCGATCTCACGATCCACTCTTCCATCACTCGTGAACAAGACTCCTAAGTACTTGAACTCCTCCACTTGGGGCAGGGTCTCCTCCCCAACTCGGAGATGGAACTCCACCCTTTTCCGGGCGAGAACTATGGACTCGGACTTGGAGGTGCTGATTCTCATTCCGGTCGCTTCACACTCGGCTGCGAACCGAACCAGTGAGAGCTGAAGATCTTTAACACTGTTACAAATATGCGCCACACTGTGAACCCACACCAAACAAGAATCCATCCATCTATTTTTCAACCGCTAATTCCCTTTGGGGTCGCGGGGGGTGCTGGTGCCTACTCAGCTACAATTGGGCGGAAGGCGTCGTACACCCTGGACATGTCGCCGACCAAAACATGAATGACAAACACATTTTGGGAGAACATATGCACCGTAACACAACATAAATACAACAGATTAAATACCCAGAATCCCTTGCAGCACTAACTCCTTTGGGACGCTCCAATATACACCCCCCGCTACTTTTTTTCTACCAAGAAAAGTGCACTTGCTTTTAGTGAGAATATACTTATTTTAAGGTATTTTTGGGTTCATTGAGGTTAGCTCATTTGAACTTGTTTTGGAAAGTCTTGACAAGCTGAATTTTCTTGTTCTATTGGCAGATAATTTTGCTTAGTTCAAGTAAAATACCCCTCATTTTTGTATTTTTTTGTTTTGTTTTTGAACACTGACTTTTTGTAGTGTTATCCTTTCGGTCATGACCCAAAGCTCATGACCATAGGTGAGGATGGGAACGTAGATCGACCGGTAAATTGAGAGCTTTGCCTTCCGGCTCAGCTCCTTCTTCACCACAACGGATCGGTACAACGTCCGCATTACTGAAGACGCCGCACCGATCCGCCTGTCGATCTCACGATCCACTCTTCCCTCACTCGTGAACAAGACTCCTAGGTACTTGAACTCCTCCACTTGGGGCAGGATCTCCTCCCCAACTCGGAGATGGCACTCCACCCTTTTCCGGGCGAGAACCATGGACTCGGACTTGGAGGTGCTGATTCTCATTCCTGTCGCTTCACACTCTGCTGCGAACCGATCCAGTGAGAGCTGAAGATCTTTAACGCTGTTACAAATATGCGCCACACTGTGAACCCACACCAAACAAGAATACATCCATCTATTTTTCAACCGCTTATTCCCTTTGGGGTCGCGGGGGGTGCTGGTGCCTACTCAGTTACACTCGGGCGGAAGGCGGCGTACACCCTGGACATGTCGCAGACCAAAACATGAATGACAAACACATTTTGGGAGAACATCTGCACCGTAACACAACATAAATACAACAGATTAAATACCCAGAATCCCTTGCAGCACTAACTCCTTTGGGACGCTCCAATATACACCCCCCGCTACTTTTTTTCTACCAAGAAAAGTGCACTTGCTTTTAGTGAGAATATACTTATTTTAAGGTATTTTTGGGTTCATTGAGGTTAGCTCATTTGAACTTGTTTTGGAAAGTCTTGACAAGCTGAATTTTCTTGTTCTATTGGCAGATAATTTTGCTTAGTTCAAGTAAAATACCCCTCATTTTTGTATTTTTTTGGTTTGTTTTTGAACACTGACTTTTTGTAGTGTTATCCTTTCGGTCATGACCCAAAGCTCATGACCATAGGTGAGGATGGGAACGTAGATCGACCGGTAAATTGAGAGCTTTGCCTTCCGGCTCAGCTCCTTCTTCACCACAACGGATCGGTACAACGTCCGCATTACTGAAGACGCCGCACCGATCCGCCTGTCGATCTCACGATCCACTCTTCCATCACTCGTGAACAAGACTCCTAGGTACTTGAACTCCTCCACTTGGGGCAGGATCTCCTCCCCAACTCGGAGATGGCACTCCACCCTTTTCCGGGCGAGAACCATGGACTCGGACTTGGAGGTGCTGATTCTCATTCCTGTCGCTTCACACTCTGCTGCGAACCGATCCAGTGAGAGCTGAAGATCTTTAACGCTGTTACAAATATGCGCCACACTGTGAACCCACACCAAACAAGAATACATCCATCTATTTTTCAACCGCTTATTCCCTTTGGGGTCGCGGGGGGTGCTGGTGCCTACTCAGTTACACTCGGGCGGAAGGCGGCGTACACCCTGGACATGTCGCAGACCAAAACATGAATGACAAACACATTTTGGGAGAACATCTGCACCGTAACACAACATAAATACAACAGATTAAATACCCAGAACCCCTTGCAGCACTAACTCCTCCGGGACGCTCCAATATACACCCCCCGCTACTTTTTTTCTACCAAGGAAAGTGCACTTGCTTTTAGCGAGAATATACTTATTTTAAGGTATTTTTGGGTTCATTGAGGTTAGCTAATTTCAACTTGTTTTGGAAAGTCTTGACAAGCTGAATTTTCTTGTTCTATTGGCAGATAATTTTGCTTAGTTCAAGTAAAATACCCCTCATTTTTTTATTTTTTTTTTAATTGTTTTTGAACGCTGACTTTTTGTAGTGTATGGAAACGGGGTTTGTATGTGAAAAAGATGGAAAATAGACCATTCATCAGCATTGTGCCCTATGGTCTGGAAAATACTGTAATTTGGTTGTGCAGTAGTTAACTTATGTTTACACTTTTTACAAAATTGCGGTCTAAGTCGGACGAAATGTTATTCCACCGGCATGGCTACTGTAAGTGTAATATTACCACTATCATTATTGTGGTTGTTGCCTGTCATTAGTCAAGTGTCAGCTTGCATGGAGGCAACTATGGAGAGGAGAATGCAAGCACTTAACATGCAGGAGGAAACCAGACGTTTTCCATGACACTTATCAGGTGCTGCAGCGAGAGCAAGGTGTCAAGGTGCAGTGGGTGCCTGCCCCACCACCACCACCACCCACACGCTCATAATTCTCCTTCCTTCCTTCCCCTTTTATTCCCCCACTCCGATCTCAATCTCTATCCACCACCAAGCAACGCCACCAGTCACTAGTTCAGTTAAAAAGTGGGTACGGCACTTCCGCCGCAGCCGTCTCCTCTCTTACTCAAACCCACAACTCCAACACCTCCGCACTTCCTGTCAAGGTGCACAAGACCACCCCCACAGAGTTGCATGGGGCTCGATGGTTCTTAGCGATTGTGTCACAAAAGTAAGTGTAAGTGCATACATTTTGGGGAAAAAAGTAGGTTGGTGTTTGAATTGGCACCCCCACTTCTCCCACAAGAAATTATTAAGTTTATATTTTCAGCACAACACCTTTATTCAGCATAAGGGGTGTCCAAACTATGGCACCCGCCGGTGTCATTTTGTCCCGCAAGACGTTATGAGTTTAATAGTCAGCAGCAAATTAATTTTTAAAGATCAAAAAATCAGTTTCCTGCAAATTTTCTGCCATTTTTTTAGACATGAGTAATTCCAGTAAGTAATCATTAATTGTGCTTTGAAGTGAGGGGTCACCAACCTTTTTGAAACCAAGAGCTACTTCTTGGGTACCGATTAATGCGAAGGGCTACCAGTTTGATACACACTTAAATAAATTGCCAGAACAAGCCAATTTACTAAATTTACCTTTAATTAATACATTTATATCTATACATATATAAAAAATGGGTATTTCTGTTCGTCATTCCGTCATACATTTTTTTTTCCTTTTACGGAAGGTTTTTTTGTCGAGGATAAATGAAAAAAACAATTGAACGGTTTAAAAGAGGAGAAAACAGGAAAAAAATTAAAATAAAATTTTGAAACATAGTTCAACTTCAATTTCAACTCTTTAAAATTCAAAATTCAACCCAAAAAAAATTATGAGGAAAACTAGCTAATTCGAATCTTTTTGAAAAATAAATTTATATATATATATATATATATATATATATATATATATATATATATATATATATATATATATATATATATATATATATATATATAAAAAATGGGTATTTCTGTCTGTCATTCCATCATACATTTTTTTTTCCTTTTACGGAAGGTTTTTTGTAGAGAATAAATGATGAAAAAAACCCTTAATTGAACGGTTTAAAAGAAGAGAAAACACGAAAAAAATGTAAAAAAAATGTTGAAACATAGTTTATCTTCAATTTCGACTCTTTAAAATTCCAAAATCAACCCCCAAAAAATTAAGAGAAAAACTAGCTAATTCGAATCTTTTTGAAAAAATTTAAAAAATAATTTATGGAACATCATTAGTAATTTTTCCTGATTAAGATTAATTTTAAAATGTTGATGACATGTTTTAAATAGGTTAAAATACAATCTGCACTTTGTTAGAATATATAACAAATTGGACCAAGCTATATTTCTAACAAAGACAAATCATTATTTCTTCTAGATTTTCCAGAGCAAAAATTTTAAAAGAAATTCAAAAGACTTTGAAATAAGATTTAAATTTGATTCTAAAGATTTTCTAGATCTTTCTGAATATTTTATTTTTATTTTAATCATAATAAATTTGAAGAAATATTTCACAAATAATCTTCGTCGAAAAAACAGAAGTTAAAATGAAGAATTAAATTAAAATGTATTTATTATTCTTTACAATAATACAACAACAAAAAAATACTTGAACATTGATTTAAATTGTCAGGAAAGAAGAGGAAGGAATTTAAAAGGTAAAAAGGTATATGTGTTTAAACATCCTAAATTCATTTTTAAGGTTGTATTTTTTCTCTAAAACTGTTTTTCTGAAAGTTATAAGAAGCAAAGTAAGAA